>NC_091123.1:123629626-123819626 GCF_040183065.1 Periplaneta americana
GTCGTAGTGTTGATATGAATGGGAATGGTCTTGACTAGCTGCGTCACCATACATATCGTCTTAGCAGCAGAAGCGCGGCCTCCTACCGGGCACGCGGCCGGTCAATCATCGCGGGCATGATGGCGAAAACGCACTGCAATATTTTGTTTAATTTACAATTTTATTAAGAACTAGCTGTACCCGTGCGCTCCGCTGCACCCGTTAGAAATAAATATAAAGTAATTACATAATTAAAATAGGACGTTTGATCCAGGGAACATCCGTGTTTGATAGAAGGATAAATCGTTTAATATGTTATTTACTTTAAATTGCATCCAAATAATTAAAATGCGATCATTTTGGTCCAGAGACACTCATTTGGTGCAATGCCAATTCCTTTAACCTGTTTCTTAATTTTTATTACATGCAACCATAGTTTAATGAAGATTGACATCATTTAGATTTAATGTGTATATTTTATTTTACTTGTTATAGGTTTCCATTGAATTATGGTAATAACTTAATTTTAACCCTTGTTTTCTACGTATTCAGTAAATGGCGCTTGGCCCACTATGGTTGTGAACCCTTCAAATAACTTAAATTATATTATATAATATTACATATTATATTATATTATATTATATTATATTATATTATATATTATATTATATCAGAAGTTACTGTAATAACATTATAGGATTATGTCCATCTATAGAAACTACACTTTCCAATGGTGAAATAATAACTAATTATACAAATCGGTTAATTTAGCTTACGATATTACTTCATACAAGCACAGAAACATTCTCTGTAGGCTATCTTTCACAGCTTTCGATTGTTGCTGTCCAAGACCCCTTACAGACGTAGTCATTTGTTTTTTAATTCATTACACGACCTTAGATGGCAGTTATTTTAATTTTAAAACTCATTTATCTCATTAAATATCAGTCCTATCAAATTTTTTAAGGAATAAAACTTATCGCACATTATGTTTAAAGAAACTTTTGTTATGTAACATTTTTCACAAAAATCAATAATAAGCGAGATATTTCGATTTATTTAATTCAGGCCCCCTTATAACCCCCCTTTTAAATAATGTATTTTGAATGCCATGTAGCCTAAAATCTAAGTTACAACGAACTTAATTTATATTCCAATTTTCATCGAAATCCGTTCAGCCATTATCGCGTGAAAAGGTAACAAACATACAGACAGACATACAAACAAAAATTTCAAAAAAGCGATTTTCGGTTTCAGGGTAGTTAATTATATGTTAGGACCAATTATTTTTGGAAAATCGAAAATTACCAGAAAAATTTCGGCTACAGATTTATTATTAGTATAGATTCAAACCTGTATTTAGATGTGTATTTTAAGATGTAACTCAGTTTCAAACAGTTACAGAGTAATATTCCCTCTCAAGGAAGTGTTATAGACAGCACTGCTATATTTTTTAAAATGATAATTCAATTAATAAGAAATATCCTATCAATTTAACTCCAGCATATTTCTCCTTCTGCGGGCTAACTACACGGAGTGTAGAGCGTGTGAACTTGCGTGAATGTTACATTCTCCAGTTATCCATGGCGCCAAATGCAGCCCTATGTCGTATGAACGATAATTGCGTACATATGTAATACAGTATCTGCTTTAAGCTCGTTGAAACTATTTTTGACTTATTTTCACACATCATATCTTTCTAAATACCTACGACAGACAATGAATTAACTATTTTTTTTATGAATTCGAAGTGCAAGTGTAATATTGACACATTTTTCTACAAACGTTTTCATAACAGAATAGGATTTATACATCCCGACTTCCTGTGTGACTTCGGTGGTGTACAAAGACATGAAACTTCAGTCTATCTTTTTACCGATATTAGAATTCCGAATACAGCCATTTCAAAAGCACTAAAGCATCGACCCATGCTCTTTAAAAATGGCGAGTGGGTAGTCTTACATACAGTCAAGCATCCCAACGGAATTAAGTGATCGTAGTGCATCGAGCAAGATTGAGAAGGCTTCCAGGCCCTTCTAGGGCTGGCATTGATTAAGCTTCTATTATTGTTCATCACACACGAAGGCACGCTATAACTGAATGAATCTGTAACGCCTGGGAGAATTACAAGTCAAATTCCTCATACAAAACAGACTTCAAAATTAATCCCAAATAGTCATTCCTAAGGAATTACGGTTCATCGAACATAATCCAAAAGTCAAAAACATATATTGCAACTGCTGCAAGCATTTCAAGACTTTGAACTCAGTTTAACAAGACTGAAGAATTAATAACTGCAGAAAATTGAATGTCGCGAAGTCAGCACAAATTTTCTCATTGCAAGTTTTAGGTGCTTCATAACAATTCAGTACTTCCTTTGTTGGTAATGATACTACTGTTTATAGAACATTTTCTTGAACTGTATTATAAATTTTTTGATAAATGTACACTAAATAAGTGAAATGTATTATGCAGTTAAACAAGACGTAAAGTCAACCAATTCTATTAAAATTGATATTTGATAGATAAAAGGCCAGGGAGTGTGTATTTGACACAGCAGCAATGTTTCCACGACGTAGGCCTACAATACGTCTGAGGGGTTCGCTAAGACAGAAGAGACGTTTCTTGCTCAACCACTGACGCCCTGCAGGGATAAGTTGCACCTCACCCTGTCCCTGCAGTACTGCACTCTTCGTTTTCAAGCGTTATTTTCGCCTCACATGCTTCGACATTTCACTGAAACTAACCCTTGAGCACAACTACTTCAAAGTTATTATTTCAGTTCAAACTTCTCTAAATATTAGAATGTATATTATTCCCACATAACTTGTAATTCTGAATTGAATGGGAACGAAATGATGCGTCTTTCCCAAGTCATGGTCGTTTACTGACGCGTGACACAACGTTTTCTCTCTCTGTACTGTCGCTACCTCCACTATTCCTACAGCGATGTCTCATCTCTCGGACCCGACATATGCAGAAATATACGTCTAAAGTGCAGTTTGGTTTATTTGGATATCTCCAACAATACTCGCCAGGTAAAGGAATTGTTAACATAACTTTTTTCTCTTTCAGAATCTCTAAGGTTATATCCACAGGTCTCAGTACTGAGCAAACTCTGCACAAAACCTCACCAGCTGCCGCTTTCCGATGGAAAGTCATTTACAGTGGATGTTGGCACGCCAGTGATCATCCCTGTGTTGGCCATACATCACGACCCCAAGTACTACCCCGATCCGAAGAGATTTGATCCATTGCGCTTCACGGATGAGGAGAAAGCCAAGCGCCCAAAATGTACCTACCTGCCTTTCGGAGAGGGACCGAGGATTTGCCTGGGTAAATAAATATGCAGCATTGCATTTCGCCATTTTATTCTACAATGTATTTCATATTATCCGCAATAAAGCTCCGTAGCGATTCCTTTGTAAGCAATAACTCGAAGTTGTTGAACATTTCAAGCATATTGTATTATTTACAGGATGGATACAGAGGTATGAGTGCATTAATTGTAAGGGCAGAGTCTTTAGGTATAGGTAACAAAAAATTCTAAAACTATTTCGGTCTCCGAAGAAGGATTTAGCGTAAAAAAATATGTGTGCTTAATATGTACGAGGTCGAACAATAAAGTAATGAAACTGATGAGGCAACCTTGCAGCCTCCTACCAGAGATATGCTTGACCTTGGTCTTTCCTCCACCCGAATTCAAAGTGGCACCAACCTGCAAGCCGTAAGTGTGAGTAACTACCTGATTAGTGGATTTGTGCGTTTGCTCCTCGTCAATGTAATGAAATCTAATAATGTCGCCCTTGTGTAAAACTCGGTGAAAATGCCACGACAACGCATGGAAACTTTCAGCAGATTTTTGGAAATGAAGTGATATCAAGAGCACAAGATTTCCGAGGGCAGAAGCAACGTTGAAGAAGAACACCAACAACTGCACGGGCAGATGACATTGCCACGATAAGTGAAGTTGTAAGAACTGATAGGCGATTAACAGTCAGAATGATAGGATAAGAATTGAACATGAATCGGGAAACTGTTCGCCTCTTTCTAACTGATGGTCTGGGCATGAGGAAAATGTGTTCAAAAATCGTTCAAAGAATCTCACCGGGCAACAGCGAGATAAAGGACAAATGTGGATTCTCATCTTCTGTCTTAACACAGCCGCAACATCCATATCCATCCGGTGTTGCTCCATGCCACTTCTTATTTCTTATTATCAAAAGACGCCATTTTCAAAAAACAGAAGACGTCCAAGAGGTCGTAACGGAGACATTAAACAGTGTCTCAAAAGATGAGTTTCACAGCTGCTACCAACAGTGACAGCAACGTTGGAATAAGTGTCTGCAGTCTCAAGAGAACTATTGTAGTTGGTTAAAAATCTAAGTAAAAGTGATTTTTAAACCAGTCTCTTATTGTCCGACCTCGTACGTCTGATTTACAGATAAGATTTAGGTTACGGATGTTATCGCAGGGGAATATACGAGGTAATTTCAAAGCGAAAAAATTATTCCTTTACTATTCTTTCACAAATCGCTCCGTGTTAATGCAATTGCCTTGTAAGTTAAGTGATTAACAATACATGTATCGTGACTGAATCCCAGGTTAATCAGGCACCTACGTAACGGATTCGTCAGTACAGTTGTTCAGTTGCACGGCTGTTCTATTCTGTTGACACACTTTAGGCAGGCAATAGTAAAGTCAGCATTGCCAATCTTTTCGAAGAACACGTTGCAAATCAATCAAGGGCGACGCAACTGTTTTCGAAGCTTCTTATTTATGGAGAATCACGACAGAATTCCAAGAAAGAGTATGGATCTATTGGGGTAGATTTCCTATCAGAAAGCTAGCCTACCTAATCTGAAAAAAAGTTTGTTGTCGTGAAAAAGCGAGTTTTGCAAACAAGGAGTGTTCGGTTTTTGTATGCTGTTAGAATTTATCCCCGTCCATAAATTAACCTTTGTAATGTACGTATGTCAGGGTTGAGCGAGTAAATTATCTGTACGTAATTTACGTGTAATTTACAGGTAAAATACGTAATGTAGAAAACTATTTTATATACGGAGTAATAAACTAACATTTATTGATTTTGACAATCTAAACATCAATTACTTCATTCCTTTTAAGTCTTGATAAGGAAAATGTCTGTTGCAGCAGAAAAAAAATAATTAATATTTTTTGTGTCTTTATACTGTAGTTTCTACATAAATTATAACATTTATTCATACTTTCATTCCCTCTAATACTTAGAAAAATAGCAATGCTTTGCTTACTTTCAATATTTGTTTGTTGGAAAAACCGCATAACATCTTAACTAATTAATTTTTGGAGAAGATTTTATATATATTATAAAAAATAACTAATAATGAATAAACCCAACATTTATCAACTAGTATCAATTGTTGAATACATTTTGACAATTAAAATAAAATTAATTAAACTAAACAGTTTTTATTGACTTTCCAAAAGCTTTGTGTTTGTCACTTGTGGGGTTTTAAAAATAAACGATTCTATTGATAAAGCTCTTTTTACAATACAACAATTTAAGGAAAAACATTATGATTTAAACATAATAACTCATTAAATGTAATAATTTTTCAAATTGTATGTGGTTAATAACTAATCATCAACGAGTTTGGAAGCATGGCTGAATAGACTTTTCGTATTTCAGAACATAAATAAACTTATTTTTTCAATCTTCGCTTCCACTGGCATTACTATCTTTGTTGGTCGTAGGCCAGGTGCACAGTTCTGTGTAGAAACCTTTCAAATCATCCGGTATGAATTCCAAAATCATCTTAAGGTCTCCATTTTTTTAACATTAATTGGTAGCCTCGAGTTATATGCTAGGTCTGTTGGCAGTTCAAACGGTAAATTTTCATCACAAACTGAACAAATGTAGACTAAAAATAAAAATTCTTGAAGGTTTTTTTTAAGTATTTTACATTTATTACGTTAATTACAAATTATTTGCGCGTATTTTACTGTAATGTGAATAACCTTTTTTACGCGTAACGTCTCAACCCTGACGTATGTAATCCGTTAACTCATATTGCCTACATTGATATTTTCGAATGTGAAATGTTTCGCCTTATAAATCAAAATTGCTTTAAACAACGCAATGATCTGCGTTAGTGAAATATGATGAGCTGATTTACAGACACACGGTTATGGACTACGCACCTGCCCCTCAATATTGTAAAGTTATGAAAATAAACCACGGCGGCATTGCAAGATTTGAAAATCCGTCCTTAAAAAAAATCTGTAACCTTAAAGATGCCCCTGTGGTGGTTGAGTGGTGAGACCTTCAGCCTATCACGTAGGAGATTCGGGTTTCAGTCCCACTCAGACCCTGGATTTTTCATTTAAAAATATCCTTAGTAAGACTTCAACACTTGTGGTGGACAAGGTCGCAGTTGGGGGTTTTCTGGAAATTCTCCCCATATTAGGCATCTACATCATTATCATCTTTCCATAGCATTCCCCGATCACAGCTGACGACGCATGGAGGGAGGTGGCCTAGGTACGAGTGGGATTGCCTGTTCGAAACCTTGGTACGCAGCGAACCTTAGTGTAGTCAGCAGGTGTGGATTTAGGAATGCACCTAGCTTGAGAGTTAGCGCAATAGATCGTGAAAGGTAGCAGTGCTGGGTCATAGTGCCTCACTCACGAAATTCCATTCCATTCCAATTCTTATAGGTAGAGAAAAACGTATTTGGACTTTTCTTATTATTAATTTTATTGTTATGCCTACCTATTCGTTAAAATTGAGTACCTCCGCGGAAAAAAGGGTGTGACATCAGATTCCTGTAACATGTGATTTACGTGGAGAAAGTAATTTTAAAGCATCTATTTATTACAATACATTACTACGTTCAATGACCGAATAAACATAAATCCTTGTTTAGTCAAATAATAGTGGTAGTATATATAAGCATAATGAAATATGCTCCTGAAACTATTTTCCTCTCTTCTGAAACATGAGTTACAGTTTTCTTAGTTACATCCTTATTCAGGGGAGATCTTCAATTAATGCACCTACATCTCTTCCATCTTGTATGCATTGAATACAGTATATACTTAATTTAAATGCCATTTTGTTTCCGGAATAATAAAAACATTGACAGAAGATTTAATGATGCGAGAAACATATAACTCGAAATGAAGCAATAAAATACAATATGCACTTCCTTTAAGATTTTACACTCTGTAGCGTAGTTTGTTTTATTTGAAATTAATGAAGGCTATATACATAATTCATGTGAATATGTTAGGAGAAAATCCACAAACGATTAGGGAAAACACGGAAATTTTACTTGAAGCAAGTAAAGCGATAGGTTTGGAAGAAAATCCCGAAAAGACAAAGTATATGATTATGTCTCGTGACCAGAATATTTTACGAAATGGAAATATAAAAATTGGATATTTATCCTTCGAAGAGGTGGAAAAATTCAAAAATATTGGAGCAACACTAAAAAATATAAATGACACTCGGGAGGAAATTAAACACAGAATAAATATGGGAAATGCCTGTTATTATTCGGTTGAGAAGCTTTTGTCATCTAGTCTGCTGTCAAAAAATCTGAAAGTTAGAATTTATGAAAGAGTTATATTACGATCGTTCTGTATGGTTGTGAAACTTGGACTGTCACTTTGAGAGAGGAACAGAGATTAAGGGTGTTTGAGAATAAGTTTCTTTAGAACAAATATTTGGGGCTAAGAGAGATGAAGTTACAGGAGAATGGAGAAAGTTATACAACACAGAACTGCACACATGCATTGTATTCTTCACTTGACATAATAATTAGGAACATTTAATCCAGACGTTTGAGCTGGGCAGGGCATGTAGTACGTATGGGCGAATCCAAAAATGCATATAGAGTGTTAGTGGGGACCGGAAGGAAAAAGACCTTTGGTGAGGCCGAGACGTAGATGGGAGGATAATATTAAAATGGATTTGAGAGAGAGAATTAATCTTCCACAGGATAGGGACCGATGGCGGGCTCATGTGAGGGCGGCAATGTATCTGCGGGTTTCTTGAAAGCCATTTGTAAGGTTTAAGTAAGTAAGTATATACATAAGTCATACACTCAATATTTCTATTACCATTATCTGGAAAACCGCAATGATAATGAGAAGTAAGAACGGGAAGACAAATAAATATAGGCATCCTACAAAAGACCTTTCCAGTTTCAACATGTAATTGATGTTTTATGAATCTGAGGTGCATGAAAATAGCACCAATGTAAAGAGTAACTCAAAAAGTTTAGTTGTGGCAACATTGTTTTCCTAGTTGGTAACACTGCCTGATAATAGCTCATATAAACAATTTTTTTTATTTTTGAGGCCAAAAAATCTTGATTTTCATGTGAACCATTCGGTTATTAATGTGGAACGGCATTATCGAACAACGGTTGGTGCAGATCCACTCAGTGGCATACAATCCGTAAATGGTACACTGATTTTAAGGCAACATACTTCGCAAGTGTTTACGATTTCATCCGTAGCGACTAAAGTTGCAACAAGCCCCAAAACCAGAGGAAATTTCTGCATAAGTATGCATATTTAAATTGAAAACGATGATGAATTTATTCGTTCCGGTGTTTTCTATCGAAGTCACTTTTCATCATTCTGATAAGGTTAGGAGACATAGCCTCAGAATCTGGGTGTCGGAAAATCAGCGTACCTACGTGGAACTTGACTACAGGCTTGATGTATGCCGTGTTACCAAGTGGGGATGCATTGAACATCATTAAGGAAAAGAACTAAACTTTTTGAGTTTCTGTTTCAATTGGTACTATTTTCATGTACCTCAGATTCATAGAACGTAAATTACATGGGTTCGAAACCTGAAAGGTCTTTTATAGGAGCCCTGTACGCGATCGAACTTCCTTGCAAGGGAATTTGTGGCTGTGAGGAAGAATCTATGTGAGATCAAAACTTGTTAGCGACTGTCTCACTTCGATTTCCACCTTTCCGTTTGTAAGAAAGAATTTTCATGGGGAAAAGGCGAAAATGGACGAAACCTAAAAGCTAGCTAGAGCGGGAAGAATGTCACAAATAGCACATGCACGACTGAACAGCAGTAGAGCAAAGTTCCGAAGATGTTATGTCTCACCAGAGAGTGTGGTGAGAGGAGAAGTCGCTGTTCTCGCTAGACAAGAGACCTCAGTCCTTGCTCTGGGCTGCGACGATCGAGTAAGCTCGCCCTGAAATACCCAATGCTCGGATTACGAAGCTTTAATTTTGAAAATGTTGGATGTCGGAAACTAAATGTTAATCCCTGTAATAATATTCGATTCTTATGATCCAACTTACCAGAGCATGAATCATTTAATTATTTTTTGTTGTGTTTTCTAGGTAGGCGATTTGCACTACTGCAGAACAAAGCGTGCATCGCCAATATTATAGCAAACTACGAGGTACACAAATGCGAAGAGACGCCCCAGCAGCTGACAGGTGTACCAATGTTTATCATATTCTCACCAAAGGAAGAAATATGGGTAAAAATCGTCAAAAGAACGGACAAGTGAAGAAAACATATTGGAAAATCAGAAAACAGTCATCTACGGGTACGAATTCGTTCGGCGCGTTCGAATCTTTATTATAATATTGCTCATTTGTCTGCATTTCCGAATTTATCATCTAAAAGTGTTGTTATTTACAGTTACAGCGCGCATTATTTCCTTGTAGTATTCTGGACTAAAAGTGAAAATAAAATAAGTAGCGCTGAGGACGATGTATTTTTATTTACGTTAACTTTTTTAGTAGGTTATTTTACGACGCTTTATCAACATCTTCGGTTATTTAGCGTCTGAATGAGATGAAGGTGATAATGCCGGTGAAATGAATCCGGGGTCCAGCACCGAAAGTTACCCAGCATTTGCTCATATTGGGTTGAGGGAAAACCCCGGAAAAACCTCAACCAGGTAACTTGTCCCAACCGGGAATCGAACCCGGGCCACTTGGTTTCGCGGCCAGACGCGCTGACCGTTACTCCACAGGTGTGGACTTCACGTTAACTTAAGAAGAAAAATAAACAAAATAAACTTCGCACTTTCTATTTCATTTATAACTTCAATATTATTGCCACGTTGCAATCGATATATTGTCATGGCTTTTCTTTCCTTGGAGGAGAGCCCGTAGGCAAGCACCGGGACTACGTCCGCCATGTCCTCCTGGTCAAACTGTAACTATTGAAGATTATTAATGGAATGATGCTAACGAAGGCGAAATGAATCCGAGATCCAACTCTGAAAGTTACCCATCAATTCTGCTTCAAGTGGTTGAGGGAAAATCTCTTAAAACACCCAACCAGGATTTGAATCCGGGTCCGCTGGTTTCATGGCCAGAAAGGCTAACCGTTACTCCGCAGCTGTGGACTTTGTCATGACTTTCTTTATGTCTATCTTGGCCAATACAAAAATCCGTCTACATATTTGTGGCCAGAAATCTTGACGGAATCCGGTCATGCAGACAAATTCTGAGAACGGCGTTTTTAAAATGAATTATATAAAATCGGTATCTTACAGATAAAGGAATGTATAATAAAGTGGAGTGAATCTATACATGAAATTGTTTTTGATCTGTTTTCTAAATGTAATAGTTGCAAAAATCTGTATTTTCACTTAACTTAGGAATGTGAAAAATATGGGGTTTCTATGTTTAATTTTTGAGGTGCCCCAAGGGCTTTGAAGTTTCTTAAAATTATTTTTTTTTTTTACCTCTTTGTATATTTATTCTATTATTTTGTCTTTTATTACATAGCTAATGAATTTCTGTAAAAATCACATATTTAAACTTTATTTGGAAGATTCTAAATTGGGGTTACAGTATATAGTATTTTTAGGGGATCCAAAGGGACAAAATATGTAGTAATTTTTACATAAAATGTGACAAAAATTCCATTTCAGATCAATTATTTTTTTTAGTTAGAATTTTAATGCTGTTTTCTTTTTCATTTCTTTCTGAGTGGTAACCAAATCAAGAGGTCCAAATTATCATCCTCCTTTCTGTTCTTTGCTCCAGTAAAACATTCTTTCTTGTTTTAAAAATACGGCGGTCTTTATCACAATTAGGCACCAGTATTAATTGTTTTTTGTATTTGCAACTGAATATATCAATTAGTTTGTTTGCTTCTTTTTTTAATTTTGCAATATTGTCATTTTAGTTGTCACTATGTCGTTTCTTACAAGGCTTCATTAGGTTTGTGTATTGATCATGGTTGCACGAATCAGTTTAATAGTCTTGTATGACTGACTTTCGGAATTTATGCCTTTACTTGGATTCCCTTAGTTTTGATAGCAACTCTTTCTGAAATTTCTCCAACAGTAGATTCTTTTGATTTGAAGTGAGATTTTAATTCATTTTTGACCATAGATAATATTTCATTACGTCATGATAGGTAGGTAATTGTGATGGGTTCAGTCCCTCTGGCATTGCGAATACAGGGTAGAAGGTCAGATTTCTCGTATTAATATTAGAGGTATTCTGATTTAAATACTATGCAACATAAGAGGAATGAATTTCCATTAATTTTATTACATTAATTGAGGGGCTTAGTTAAAGTTCTACATGCAATGTAATATTATACACTAGTTTGGTGAAATGATGACCATATAGCAGCACTACACAGTGTGATCACTTACCTGATTTTAACCCAAAGAAACATCCTTTTGGGCTATCACAACACGCACTTAATCTCATTTTTTTAAATAATGTCACTTACCAGCTTTTTGTTCTAAGCCCCTCAATTATATCATACCTAAGATTATTATTCCCAATTTTCTTATAAATTCAGGTTTTTGTGACACTTCAAGATGAAACAACAGGGGACCAAATACGTTGTTGTTTTCTAATGCCAGGCGTTTGACAATAAAGTCATTTGACCTCTTGCACTACAATATTTTTCAAAGATATTATCATGACCAGCCACTGAAGCACAGATTTTGAGGTGTTCCGAATCCATTTCTTGGTTTGAGTTGCACAATGGACAGTTAGGGGACTGATATATTCCAATTCTATGCAGGTGTTTGGCCAAACAATCATGGCCTGTTGCCAATCTAAATGCAGCTACAGACGATTTTCGTGGTAAATCGGGAATTAACTGTGGATTTTGATGCAAAGAGTTCCATTTTTTCCCTTGGGATTGTGTTATCAAATTTTGTTTGTTGAAGTCTAAGTATGTAGATTTAATAAATCTTTTCACAGAGTAATACGTAGATTTAGTAACAGGTCTGTAAGTAGCAGTGCTGCCCTTCTTTGCTAAAGCATCCGCATTCTCGTTTCCCAGGATTCCACAATGGGATGGTATCCATTGGAATACAATTCTTTTATTGAGTGATATTAATTGAAGGGGACCAAATATATGCCGAGTCATTTAACATGTATTTTATTAACATGTTCCTGATATCCTGTTCAGATTAAACCTCTGGAGAATGTTCTGTCCCTAAAAAATTTGAAACTCCAAATTTTGCGAAAATTTCAAAATACGATGCTCTTGGGGCACCTCTAAATATTAGCTCAGAGAAAAAATATTTTGCACTGCTCTTTATGATATCAAACCACAACTTTCCCCTGGTATTACAATTTTATTCCATAAACTTCATATTTTCACTCCACCCTAATGTATAAGCAATGACATGCTGTAACAACAGATGGGGCGCCGTCTATGACTGGCAGAAATAATGGACTTTATCTCTTTGTGTTAAAGATGAATCATTTACAAAATTTCTTTCTTATCATTGTTTTATCGACCAGGAAGTTTTATGCGCAAAGGTTTTGAAGTTCGATCATATCATAAAAGTTGTAACTCATGTGGTGAATTACATCAAATCGTCTCCTACTTGTCATCGATTGTTCAGAAGTATTTTGAATATATCAGATGCTGAGTATGGTGACGTAATTCTTCATGCTTATTAGAGTGTAACGGTATGTGTATGTGTGGTTTTTCTTTGTAATCTGACAGTATGTAATGACAT
This sequence comes from Periplaneta americana, assembly GCF_040183065.1. NCBI lineage: Eukaryota > Metazoa > Arthropoda > Insecta > Blattodea > Blattidae > Periplaneta > Periplaneta americana. The sequence goes on from NC_091123.1 coordinate 123,642,586, forward strand.
GTATGAGTGGTGTTTCTTTATAATCTTACATCATGTGCGTTCAGAAAAAAAGATTTCCGATGTGGCAAATTTTGATCTGTTTTCTCGTTTCTCCGCGCATGCACCGACAGTCCTTTTGACCACCAGCTCGATGGAGCGGGCAGGGTATGTGGCCAATTGACAAGAGCTCGAGGCACCTGCTGGTACCTGAAAAACTTTGGCGTCCTTGCTCGGGAACCTCATATCTTAACCAATTGAAGGTACACGGGAAAAACGATCAAGGTCCATCAAAAATCGAAATTGAGTTAATAATGCTATCTTATAGTGGAAAGGAAGAACTATCATGTGGTCTAGCTAGTAATAAGAAATTATCGTTCTTGACATTCCAATACGTGAATTTCTATTAAATATACACATAACAAAGTATTAAGTGCTTAAACTTTAAAATTCGTTTTTCACGAAACTTTCTAAAATGGACCTTGATCGTTATTCCCGTGTACCCTTCAATTATGAAAATGTAAATTGGCTAACTGTTCTTTCAGTTTCCTTCAAACTTTTTAAATTATAGCCCGGAGAGTTTTTCGACTTACATTGGGACTTGGTAAAATTATTAAATCCTAAATTAATGTTTCCTTTTGGGAGATCTGCCGTGGTTCCTAAAATCTTGAGGGTTAAAACGAATTCACATCGGAAAGCTGCATGCTGTAATTGTTACTTAAAATTTGTGGTTACTCTGACAGAGTGATATAGATTAAGATTTAATTGTACCCAGGTATAAAAGATGTTAATTGATTGAATTTTGATCTTGACGTTATTGTATAGAAAAACAAATTCTGAGTGTGAGTTTCATGTTACTCAAAATAATGTTGGCTATTTAACTTGTTTAATCTTTTTTTTGGGTTATTTTACGACGCTGTATCAACATCTAGGTTATTTAGCGTCTGAATGAAATGAAGGTGATAATGCCGGTGAAATGAGTCCGGGGTCCAGCACCGAAAGTTACCCAGCATTTGCTCGTATTGGGTTGAGAGAAAACCCCGGAAAAAACCTCAACCAGGTAACTTGCCCCGACCGGGATTCGAACCCGGGCCACCTGGTTTCGCAGCCAGACGCGCTGACCGTTACTCCACAGGTGTGGACTGTTTAATCTTCAATAAATGTTTAGTTACTGAGGTGAATATAAATTTGAGATAAACTGCATATCCTGAAGTCCAAGAATTTATTAGAGGTTTTAATGTACCAGTAATGTAGTTACAGTGGTTTCAAGGGGGAAACACTGGAACGATTCTCCTATCTGTGGACGAGATAAAAGACTTTTTGAAATCATCTCCCGGACAATATTATCACGAACTTGGTGATATATCATGGCTAATATATTTAGCTCTTTTGGCAGATACCACCCCAAAATTAAATGAGTTAAATTTCGAATTGCAAGAAAGAGATCATAATATTTCAGGTATAATAATTTTTGTTAATGCATATGAAAATAACTAAAGTTATGTATTGTCCATTTAAATAAAAATTCGTCTTCACACTTTCCAAATTTGAAATCTATGGCAGAAACGGTAAATGGCGACAAGCATGACCTTTCATCTTTTGCTACGCTCCTGAAACTCTTCGGCCGGAGTTTGGTATTAGATTTAGCCAGTTTTCAATGCTAGAATCAGTGATAATATTTGTCAATAATTCACTGGCTTTTGTTGACGTTTGTGAGCCTGGAAATATAGTGTGTGAAATCTTCGAAAGTTATAATCTTGAAGAATTAGAAATGAAAATTTTAAATCTTCAATCAAACCTTTCTTTGAAATCCTCCTACGCAATATGCGGCAATTTCTGGACACTGGTGGACAGAGAAAAATATTCCTTTGTCCGTAGTGTTGCTCTGAAAATGTACTTTTGTTTTGGTTGAACATATTATCTTTGTGAAGTTGCATTTTCGTGTATGAACATCATCAAAAACAAATACCGATCCTGCCAGATTCACATCTGGATGACGCGTTAAGAACACACCAGACTTCCCTGAACTTGCAGCGAGCATGCAGTGTCGGATGTCACACTAATTATATGAGTAAACATAATTTCATATATTTGTTCTTACCGCCGCCGCCGCCACCGCAACCGCCACCGCCACCACCACTAACCCCGATTGCTGACGAGGTATTCACGTTTGTTTAGTGAACAAGACATCAATCAAGAAAGCATTTTCGTTTACTAGATATTACGGACTTGATTGCTATGCACTATGCATATTTGGATAATAACTTCTGACGACAAAGTTATTTTTTTTTACACCTATGTAGTTCATTTCGTCGGTAAATGTAGGTTTGAGTCACGGCCTTAATATTAACGAATACAGAGTGATTTAGTAAAAACGTGCAAAAATATAGACACCATTCAAAATTTTATTTTACTATCTTACAAAAGAATGCTTGCCATTTTGATATTACTTTGTTATAAAGAAAATATCGTCCAAATGCTTGCCCTCAAGAGCTATAGGCTACACTCCTGGAAACAATGACTGAGCATCCTTCTTGCTATTCTAGCCTATTATTCCAAGCTGTGCAACAGCACACCAAACAGTAACACGCTCGCTGCGGAGAGGTCGCTGATGCATTTCTCGAGGATTTTTTGGTGCTGAATACCGAAGGTTTAGTGTGTTGAAGCAACCCGACAAATGTGAACGAGCTTAGTCACTACTGAAACATTTCTTCCAATATGGTCTGGCAAGCATCTTAGCGGTTGAGCCAGTTACACTGCCGAAGTTCCTGAACCATCATAAGTTTGTAAGGATGGAACTTGAGGTCCAAGTGTGACATTCGTCTGACACTCCGATCAGATATTCCAATACCAGAGCATGTTTAATGGCTGAATATGGCGCCGTGTTATAACAGCATGCCTCACTGCTGCGATATTGTAGAGGAGTCCGAACGTTTCGATATCTACCGGACGACTTCTGTTTGAAAGTTGAACCTTTTGTCTGAAATTTCTCACCCATAACAGTATGGTTTTCTTATCAGGAATTCTTTCGTGTCGACCTACTCTAAAATGGGTACGAAACTGCCGTTGTTTTGCAATCACAGAGTCGCCATTTTTTAAATATGCTTCAACAACAAAATGGATAACGTTCAGCTTTCTCCGTTATGAGAGTAACTGAAATGGCATGGGTTGTGCTGCTCAAAGGTATGTACCACTCAAGCGAAACTATTAAGGAACCTGTACGGCGGACAATTCAAATCGAGGAGATCATTCTGCCGTATCCTGTATTGAGGCTATCAAATGAAAAACTCGCCTTATCCAGGTAAAGTGATTTGTCAGAAAACATGAAAAACCGTTATGGATATGGACAGTTTTGCATTTGATAGTAGTTTTCTGAGCTCTATGGAAGAGGAAGTAGACAAGATTTGCACAAACCGACTATATCAGTAGGTAGAGAGCAGCAAAAAGTACAACATCTCATATGTAACTCTTTTTTTTTTTTTAATTTTGGATAAGGAGAGTTTTGTACTTGATAGCCTCATATATTCTCATTTCAAACAAAGAAGAAAAGAGTCTAATATTAAGCCACAATATATTTCCTCGATGACTTAATAAAACGCAGGAAAGGAAGGTTAAAATTCACCCTATAAGAATAGGAACTTGAAACTTAACCTTGCATTGAAGTCTCCTAGAAAAATGCACCGAAATTTCGAGGATCTGACAAACTGTCGTGTTGCATGTTGCATAAAGCTGAAAAGTATAGGGGCGAATATTAATTACCCTAATATGAATCAAATCAAAGCTGATTAAATATAATGACAAAGTTATGTGCCGAATGCAATGATAAATTAAAATAGTGTAATTACTGTTGTGTAAAGGGCATCCCACGCTGTGAGCTGAAGCTGTTATAATAGTCGTGGATTTATCAGAGAGCTATATTATTCGTGCTGCGTGCTGAATAACGGAGTTTAAATTTCTGCCATTCAAAATAGAATTTGTAACTCATAATGAGATATTCAAAAACGTTCATTCTGTAAGTCTTTAATAACGTAATCCCACCAATAATCCATAACACATCGCCATCGACATAATTCCATCACCATCCCAAAAACTGCCATTTCACTCTCTCGCGAACAAACATCATTTATCGATGACAATGAAAAATATTTCGGAAAACATAACTATGATAATTGTGATAATAGTAATAATAATAATAATAATAATAATAATAATAATAATAATAATAGTAATAATAATAATAATAATAGTAATAATAATAATAATAATAATAATAATAATAATAGACTACTATATATATTTTTAGAGGAAATGGGATTTTTTTTAAATTAATACCAGAGTTAAGTAGGCTTATTTTAGAATTAGACTACCGGTATATTATATTAACTGCTTCTGTTTTTATACTCCCCGCATTTATTAATTACTCCTATGTTTGTGCGAATAATTTTTGATTAAATTAAAATTGACTAATATTTTGTTAAGCATCTAGACTAGAGATGAACAGAACTAACTGCAGCTCTCGCTCGCTGTGTTCGTTGCATTTGTCTTTCGAGTCTCGTCTCGTCTCGTCTCGTCATTCTCCTGCGCTTCGAGTCTCGCTCATCATTCTCGAAATAGCTTTAGGTCGGCGTGGAAAGATTTCATAACTTTAAATAACATACATCATTGAAATAAATAGCATTATAAATGTTTAAATGAGACAAAAAGACATAACGGAACAGTATCTTAGTTATCAAAATGTTCTGGTTCTATTATATGATATTACCTACGGTTATATAAAAAGAAACAAAAAAAAAATTCTCAAATAAATTTACATTTCTAAAAAAGACATAAAAATAACGTAAATATGTTTTCACTTGAGATTGCACACTGCTTGATCTCAAACAAATGAAAAGAAAATTCCTAGCTCTTTAATAAGGGCCTAGTAATTAAATAAAGACTGGGGAACGGATTATTATACACTGAAAGGTAGAGATGATGTTTCAAATAGGCTACTTGATTGTTTATACATATATAACAGTCGCCAAAGTAGATAAAAGTTCAGTCTGGTATAAACAACTGCGGCGATTCAAGACTGCTTGATGTTCGAGAATTAGGGAGTGATCAATCTAACGTCTCGAAACACTCATAAGCAGGGACTGCTGGACTTTATCACAATTCAAAATTAAATTGGAAAATTTTGTCTTAGTTAATTTTTTAGGTATTGCTAGAAGTATTGATTTTTTTTTTGTCGTTTTATTTTTTAATCTAGATTAAAATTGCAAGTTTCTTGTTTATGTTAATTAGTTAGGATACAATTAATTATGATACTTAATCACTCATTTAAAGTTTGTGTGACTGCAACCTGTGTATATTTTTGTGTGACTTTACTTTGTTTATAATTTTTTTTCTCTCTCTCTCTTTATTTCCTGTGTAGCTTTACTTTGTATAGTGTATTTTTTTGTTTATTATTTTCTATTATTGTATTTGTATTCCTGGTGTTGTGGAAGAGAAGGCCTGATGGCCTTAACTACACCAGAATAAATAAATAAATAAATAAATAAATAAATAAATAAATAAATAAATAAATAAATAAATAAATAAATAAATAAATAAATAAATAAATAAATAAATAAATAAATAAATAAATAAGCAGTCTTTACGTCAACGACGCGACGTATAAATACATTGTTGTGCGGGATTTCGGCTTTGCGAGCGCTGTTGGTCTTGTTTTCTCGATCGTTGTTCATCTCTAATCCAGACGTTAAAACGTTTCACATAAATCTTCTCCAAAAGTCATCTGATACCTAAACCAGATCTACAGCAACTGTTTTAGCACGGACTCCTTGTATAAAGATAGAAGTATATCACCGAAATAAACAAGCTTTAAAATATATTAATTAATTTATTAATACTTTATCGTTATTGATGGAATTGCGTATTATAAAGAACGATATCCCGGATGGCTGGTTAGTTTCTTTTAGCAATTATTGCGATGCACATAATCATGTAAGAAAGAAATGAAGATGAATCCGGTAATATAATAAGCATAAGTGACGCATTCCATTTGACCAATGTAGCAGAAGCAAAACCTGGGCATAAATGAAAAAAATTAATTTCAACTAACAGGTAACATCGACGCAACCCCCATAAAGATCAATGTTGCGATAGTTGTTACAAATATTTTTCAGCAGGTACGCAGAAATACGTTACACGCTAAAAGAGACAAAGAATTTATGGAATCCCTTGGATTACGTTGAACGTCGTTATTCGTAAAATGTAATAAAATTCATTTCACAAGCTTTAGGACTAGTTCGTACCTCAGCCTGTCACACATAATACAAATGTGAAACAAAACGTTTTGTTAATTAAATGCTTATTAGAATAACTGAAAGGTACTTCTAAGATCGTCTTTAATTTAAATGTATACACATCACAGTCACACAGAGTTTGTGTGCACTCAATGTTGGGTCTCTGACGAGCTGACAGCCCACTTAAGGTATATGCATATAAAGTCAAAAATATAAACCGGTGTCTAGTACAGTTTCTGGGTAGCTCAGTCGGTAGAGCGTTAAGTCAAAGGTCTTGGTTTCGATAACCGGTCCCGGAACAATATGCGCATTTGATGTTGATGTAGATGCACTATTATTTATAGCGAATATAGCGTGTAGAATTCTTTTCCGTTCCTTTTTCCGTTCTTCTATACTCCCACACACGGTTTTTTATTCCTGTTGGCAAGTTTTTGTTTCACCGGTTCACCATTTTTACTTTCATTATCATCTTGTATTTTCGCTTGCAACAAGCATACTGTGACGGCCACGTGAGGTTCGATCTCACGACCGACGGAGGAAGGGCTAAGTCGGCCGTGACGGGCAGGTTGCGCGCGCATCTGCTTTCTGGGGCATGTGCTGTGGGGAGAAAGGGGAAAGAGCGACCGCTGCAGAGAGGAGAGATATCCGAATGATTCGAGAATGGACACAGGCGTGGAAATCTCTAGATCGCTAACTTTCTCGCAACTATGGTTTAGTTATAAATACAAGACGCGAGTGAACTTGAGCCAGCCAGCCCGTCAGTAAGCCAGTGTTGTTACAGGCAGATTTGGGCAGTAAGCGAGTTAGTCTTGTATAGCAGTGAAGCCAGCTTCGAGACCAGAGCGCGACTTGAGTTGTGTCCGTAACTGTGGAGCCTGAAGCCCGGAGTTCGAGTGCAGTGGACCGCAGTTGGGGGACCTGAGTTCGAAGTTCAGCGGATCGTCTCTGAAGGTCTGGGGTTCGAGATTCTGTGAACGCGAGTGACTGAGCTAGAAGAATTAGCCAAGACAAACGAGCTGTGAACTGAGAACTAACAGTTCTGTGTTGTAAATAGTGGTTTGTGAATATTAGTTAAGATTAACAGTTCATTGTTGTTCGTAATAGTCCAAGTAAATTGACATTGTCGTTTGTAGAGTGCAATAACGAACGCTGTGTTGCTGTGCGGAGAGAAAACCCCATTGTTGACGGAAGTGAAATTAAATTGTAGAAAATGAAGTGTTATTGTTGAGATAATAAAATTACATTGTTGTTCAGTATAAAAATTTACAATACATAAATAGTCTATACTCTCTTTAAGACTTTTCGTTTCCATAACAAAGAAATATTAACTCTTCTAAAAGTTATTAATTTCAAACTTCACTACCGGACATGACTGCCTGACGAAACACCTGTGTCGTACTGGAATTGGAACTGAATCATACTGCTTCCCGTGCGATCTGTAAGTTTTAATGAACAGACAACATTTACAACAGTGTTCATTCCTGAAATATATCTGAAAATGGTCGCTAATGGGAAGCTAGGTATTTAATGGGACAATGATATATAAATATAAATAATTTATATTATAAAATAAAAATAGAGATAGCATGTAATGATACTTTGCAGTTTTTTTTTTAAATTTTGAGCAGGTCTACCCAAACTCCCTTCTATTAGTGGACTATACTAGGGGCAGAAGAAATCGGCGGGTCTGGCGAACCCCTACTTCTCTACCCCGACTCCTACACCCCTCAGAACCTGCTTGGTGTATGGTCCTGTCCCAAACAACTTTCTCCTCCATTGATACTTTTTCACTACAGGAAAACTTAGAACATAAATAAAATAATACGTGATTTGTAGTAATTCCAAATAGGGGCTATGTTCTTTACTCAATATTATCAGTATAATATTTCACAAAAGTAATAAAGTGTAATGTAAATCTAATATAAATCAAATATTTAGTATTACACAAATATTTTGTATTTATGTATTTTCAGAATGTTGTGTTGAAACAGTAAATACTAAATAATGTTTATGTAGTATACTTAACAACTTTATAAATCGCGATAGAATTAAAAATTAAAGTACAAAATATTACTGATTGTGAAATATGTATATTATTATAACATGAACGAGTTTCGTAATGAAACCACACTTACGAATGTCTTAGCTTAATAAAATAAATAACACAATAAGTAGTATGACACAAAAAATCGTTCTATAAATTGGGCACTCAGCACTATTCCGATTCTGTGCGTTGAGTTTCATTCAGTCTTGTTTATGCGTCTGTATTATTGAAGACCATCAACAATTCAATACAAGAAGTGTTAAAATAGCATATTCAATGAAACAAATGTCGTTAAAATAGTCGCCAGTCACACTTATATCTACTCAAGTTAATGTATTATTGACAAATTTTTAAATAATATTTCATTTTATGATCCTAATAATATTTTATTTCCAAACGTAATGTATTTTACCTAATTATAACTAACACTGGAGCTCCTAAAAATTTAGCAGTCGAGAATATGTAGTAGACTACAATATAATACTCCATTTGACAAAGATATAATTAGCATACCAATTAAGATATTTACCTTATTCCTGGAACAATTTCTAAAAAAATTAAATTAACTTAATAATGGTCTTCAACAATCTAACTAATGAAACAATTTTCCATCGTTAATGTCTTAAATAAACAACTTAATATAGAATAAAATAAAATGTTACAATATCTAAAAAAAAAAAAATACTAATTTAAATGTAAAATTCCATATTATCTACATCTGCCCGTGTATTCTTTAAATAATATATATGTAAAATTAGGCTCCATAGGATCATTGTTTTACTGCTATTCCTCTCTATTTTGCACAAATTCTCTGGACCGATCGTAAAGAAGCGTCACTGGCCTTTGACAATGACTGTCTGCGTTGATGGTAGGACATTTTTAATGTCCTCACAGTTCTTTCAAGAAAGAGTGAAGTTGATACATAATATATTTAGTAAGGCTTCTGATATCAGAGCCCGATTTAGACATGATAGCGATTATAGTACTCGGATGATTAGTAGCTGTTTAAAAATACTGTTTATTATGAGATATATTGTATTTACAAACACAATTGTATTTACAAACGAGCACTTGTCAATAACTAACATTCGAACTGAGCGACAGAAAGGTCTCTTTGTTCAGGTCATAAACCGCTGGAGAAAATGTGGAGTGAGTTGTTTCCGTACCAAACCAAAAACCCGCCTATTGATTCTGCCTGTACTATAGTCTAGCTTGCACTTGTATGCAAACTGTTATCTTTAACAGCGTATGACTCATTATTTTCTTTCCAACACATTTCATTTGGAAACTGCTATCTATCGGCTGATGCAATAACGAAAGAATGGTACAACCCCTATAATCAATTTTAGTAAATTAACCTTTAACTTCATCTATACAAACGTGTCGCAAATTTTCCCAGCTTGTAAGTCAAATACAAACGTTTCTCATTGAAAATATCAATTGAAGGATCTAAAGCACGAGGGGTACAAGTCTACTTTTCCAAGTATTTGAGTTAAATATAGGTCAGTGAAGTTAAAATTCTCCTTTATTCAGTGTACAAACGCTATATGTTACTCAAACAGGTGCTGCGTTATAGAGATGTAAAGAAAATCTACTTTACTAGTCAGCTATTTATTTTATTGGATCTTGTAAGTACTGTTACCAATTATAACTAACCAACCCATCACGTAAGTAAAGCTATACCTTAAATAAGAATAAATATGTATATGTATTTAATTTTATTTCATTTTCTGTAATTAATATCTTAATGAATTTTGAAACAAAACCAAACATGCTGAAATAAGTTATTTCCTTTACAATATTACAGTAACAAATATTTATAATTAAAGAACTAGAAATATATCGTTCCAAAGTTATCGACATAAATGTCAAAAGTTTATGAAATTGAAAACTTCATTATAGTTTGTGTTATTTGTTATGCGAGATACACTTTTTCATTTTTTAAATTTTCTTTTATAAGTACTATTGTAACTAACCAAATCATAACTTACGGAAAACTATCCCTTAAATAGAAACAAATATGTGCAAATATTTTATTTTATTTTATTTTCTGTATTTAATAAATGTATTATGAAACTACTCAACATGTTGAAATAGGTTATATCTTTTATAATATGACAGTAACAAATATTTATGATCAAACAATTACTAATACATTGTTCCAAAGTTCTCAACATAAACCAATGTGAAAATAAATACTTGATTAAATGGCGATCTTACTCATGTTAATTATGTAGGCATGTGTGGCTTACAGCTGTTTCGGTGTTACTTGACTCCATCCTCAGAGCCTACTCAATACATAATTAACACGAGTAAGATTGTCATTTAATCAAGTATTTATATTCAAGTGTTAAAAGTAGTGTACGAAAGATTCACCATGGACAATGTGAGAAGTTCAAAATTGAAAACATCATTAGAGTTTCAATTATTTTTATGCAAGATAAGTAAGCCAACTGGTAAAAGAATAAATAAACACTACAACATAAGTCTGACGTGTGTGTTTCATGCAACTGCATAGCTGGTTATTTTCAAATTCACTTTCGCAGAAATTGTAGTTGCATATATATATATTTTACCTGTGTTTTTTTGGACTCCTAACACATTTTGTTTTGTATGATATTTTCTTTCACTTTCTCCAAATAAATGCATATTTTCCCGTTCACGGTTAAAATGTACTGATGGGGAAACAGCTCTTTTATTCACAGATTTACTTGCCATAATTGAAATACTGCACAACGACTTCATTCTGGCTGTAACACTGCAGGTCATCAATGATAGATATATTGCCTATCGCGCCACGCATGAGCAAATCCGGTTTGGTTGCTCAGTTCACAGTGGAGGAAATGACCGCTCTTCCACAAAATCAGTGAGATGCCCAACGCTGCTATAGCATTATAAATTCAGATTATAGCAAAATTTCCCATATTCAAATAAAATATAGGAAGTTAGATATACATACAAAAAGTAGGCCTAATTAGTTTTCAGTTGAATGAGGGTTATCTGTTGCAGCTTGCATGTGTCCCTAGTGAACATTTCACATTGTTGCAGATATTGAAAACATAATTATACAATTGTATTTTATACGAAAATACATGAGGTAGCATCGATAACAACTATTTTATTAAATCGTGCAGAATAATTACAGGAAACGAAATGTGAGTTTTACGCCATCCGATTTATCAGTTCATTAGCCTACACGTCCATATTTCTGAATTCTATTCAATAGCCAGATATTCCGTAATAATTTATTATTGTGATACATGTAGGGATTTTATATTGTGGTATTATGATTAATTTAATGTAGCATATAAAAACTCAACTTCAATTCAGAAAGACAATAGAGATTAACAGAAGTCTATTTATTTACTTACTTATTTATTTACTTTCTTATTTATTTACTTACTTACTTATTTACTTACTTACTTATTTACTTACTTACTTATTTACTTACTTACTTATTTACTTACTTACTTATTTACTTACTTACTTACTTACTTACTTACTTACTTATTTACTTACTTACTTATTTACTTACTTACTTATTTACTTACTTATTTATTTATTTATTTATTTATTTATTTATTTATTTATTTATTTATTTATTTATTTATTCTGGTGGAGTTAAGGCCATCAGACCTTCTCTCCTACACCACCAGAAATACAATACAACTACAAGAAAAATTATACATCTATGCAATTAATCTATAGTAGTAACGAGTTACAGAATGAATATATGATATAAAAACAACTGAACATACAAATATAAATTGAAAATAATAAAAATTAGTCTAACATATTAAATGATGCAAAAAAAGAACAAACATAGAGTGAAAATATATACAACAAATACAGACACAAAATAATAATGTCACTCAGCATTATTGTTATTAATTGAGGGACAATAAGCTGTTCTAGTATCCTGACACAAAGACAAGAGAAAGGGTTAATCCAACAAAAGGAAATTATTGCCAAAATACTAAAGATAAAAACTTCGGCATAAATCTAGCAACTTCTCAGAAACAGATTTCCTGAGACAAAACATACTTTTCTAACTTACTTTTAAACTGTGACAGTGTCCGGCAATCCCTGGCGTCACAAGGTAACGAATTCCAGAGGCGAGGGAATGATACAGTATAGAAGGATGAGTATAGGGAAGTTCTGTGACGAAGAATACAAAGGAGAGATTGATGCTGATTTCTTGAATTAGTTAAGAACTGAAAGCGTGAAAACAAGTAACTTGGAATTATTCAAATCTGCTTTACAGGGAGCTCTACCTGAAAGACTAGATTTGCATAATATATACGTTACTGTGTACGTTAAAAGAAATCCACAACTTCAAGTCACACAGAGATTGTGTGCACTCGATGTGGGTCTCTGGCGTTTCGTCAGCCCACGCGAGTTGTGTGGATATAAAGGGAAAAGTTGAGACGGTGTCGGGTGGAGTTCCCGGGTAGCTCAGTTGGCAGAGCGCTAGTACGTTCAACCAGAGGTCCCGGGATCGATACCGGGCCCCGGAACAATTTTTCCCTTGAAATTATTCAACTTGGAGAAGAGTTATGTAAAATTTCGTATAGAAGTGAAAGAGCGTGTGCTGGGAAAACTGGGGAATCAAGAAAATGAATATTAGTGACTTTGAGAACAGGATAGATAGTGCTTTTAAGAGAGTATTGAAAGAAAGAAGGAATATGGAGAACGGAATAGTAAGGGACGTGAAATTAGCGAGGAAGAAGAATACGAAAAAAGTGAGTGCAAGAAAGAGAGGGATGGCAAAAATGATAGCATAAAATAGAAAAGAAAGTGTCAAGTATGAGAAGAAAGTGCAAGGATGTAGTAAGATATGGATATATTTTTAATTGGTGATTTTACAACGCTTTATCAACTGCTATCATTATCTCGGTGCATCTCAGCTTAGTCCCATGTCCCATGAAGAATAACTCAGTCCCGGAATTCAAATCAACTGAGTCCCGGGCCAAACATCAACTCAACTGAGTCATGGGACAAACATCAACTAAAAAAATATGATAAACAAAATTTCCCTTTCCACTTTCATTAACTTAGGACTAATGCACAGTTCTGCAGGTATGATAAAAAATTCTGTTCAACTTGTCGCTTACTGTCGTATACAGGGTGTTTCAGAATTCAACCGAAGAAATTTAAGGAGTTGTAGAGGGGTTCTACGTAAGTATTATGGGATAGATAACTAGAGGTCTGTGGGTTCAAACTTGCAGGTAATGACGTGATATATTTTTTGGGCCAATATGTCACTGATTGAAACTGCACGTGGCGTAGCGACACATTAATTGGAAATGTGTCGGATACAATATTTATATGTCCCTGTGGTATAATCGGGTAACATTTAGATAATTTCTGTCAGAGGATGAAGTCGAAAGTTCATACTTTAGAAGGGATCCTTTTAACGTATGCTAAGTAACTTTAAACTAGTGTTGTAACAATAAAAAAAAGCAGCTCTAGTTATTTTGTAATATACATAACAATGACAATTGTTTAGAAGAGTGAAAAATGAGTGTAGTTGGAGAAATGCATACCCGTTACTCTTGACCAATCACAGTATGTTTATCAATTAACTTTTAGTGTACCGGTACATAGAAATATGGGTAAGAGTGACATGGCGAATTTCGGCAGAGACGAAACTAACTGATGTTGTGCTCCTTGTTGATTCTTGGTCAGCAAACAAAGACAACAACTTACTCCAACAAGATGTACCGCCGAATGTGAACTTCAAAGTTAAGCTGATCCCACCCGGTCGTAAGTCAAGATCCAGGCTCTTGATGTCTATTTCTTCAGGCCTTATAAAAACTTCGTAAAGTATGTGACAGACCTTGTCATATCGGACACTGATGAATACAATATGTAATTCCGAGAGAAGTTTTTGAAATTTTCAGCCTTGACACATTACCAGTTTATGGCAGAGATCTTCAAACCATTAATCAGCGTGTTTCTACATATTTAACAGACAAAACAAAAATTCTTTCAAGTATTTATCACAATACACTGCTCTCTTAAATTGACTGAGCATATTTGGAATTAAATCAATGGCTTTCTCGAAACACCCTAAGAAATGTTTCATATCAGACAATTTTTATCTCGAAAAGGAAATAAAAACGAGCAAAATTGTATTAAAATTTTATTTTAAATATCTCAAAAAATAACCCCATGAAATTAATGGCTTTACTTACGATTCAGCCTGTATACTTAAGAGTGATCAAATGATTTCTCTTTTTTTCTTCTTCTAACTAGTGGGTAGATATGAAATTCCTGTCTTACCGTACCTCTTTTCAAAGTTGTGAATCAGCTCATTTATTGTCATGTCAGCTCAAACTCATGATGAAAGAGTATTGGAACGGAGAAAAATTCTCTCCGGTACCGGGATTTGAACCCGGGTTTTCAGCTCTACGTGCTGACGTTTTATTCACTAAGCCACACCGGATTCCCATCCCGGTGTCGGATCGAATCATCTCAGTTTAAGTTCCATCTGTTTGGGTTCCCTCTAGTGGCCGCCATCGTTCTACGCTCATAGACGTCATGGATGTCTATGAGCATAGGACTATGTCCACAAATGTGCAGAGGTGTTCGTTATTCGTTAGTTGCAAGTCATTACTTGTCTTATTATTTTAATTATTGTACTTGTTCCTGAATCACGTATGTAACTTGTAACCGTAAATCATTGCTTGTAATATCCCTTTATTACTCATAACTGTTTCATTGTTCATGAATTAAGTATTAATTTGAAAGTGAAAGTCAAACTTTTGTTATATTAATCTACTATTGATTATATTTTTAAGGTCGTGTATTTATTATTAAACGGTTAGACATTCTTGTACATCTTTGGCATTGATTATTCCTCAAATATCTCATTAATCTTTAACAGGATCCATTCTTTAATTAAGGTGCATTCTTCTACATAATTCATGTGAATTGTAACTGTGACCACTATTTTATATTATAAATTTACTATTGTTTATTGGTTATAAAATATGTATTTTCATGCCATCTATAACCCTAATATACATCAAGGTGAAATAGGGTTTATTAAATTGGATAATAAATACTAATATGTGCAGAGGTGCCCTCGGTATGAGTGACTGGTTGGCCGGGATCCGACGGAATAAGCGCCGTTACGCATGTCATATATATATTATTTCATGTACCGAAGTACATATGATGTTTCCATGTAGATATTCTGCGTCATCGTACGATGAAAGATAATGTAACGGAGAAAAATTCTCCCCGGCACCGGGATTTGAACCCGGGTTTTTAGCTCTACGTGCTGACGCTTTATCCACTAAGCCACACCGGATTCCCATCCCGGTGTCGGATCGAATCGTCTCAGTTTAAGTTCCACCTCTTTGGGTTCCCTTTAGTGGCCGCCCTCTGCACTACGTCATAGATATCTATGAACGTAGCACAATGTCCATATAATTATATGCGGAGTTGCATTCGGTATGAGTGACTGGTTGGCCGGGATCCGACGGAATAAGCGCCGTCTTAAATCACAGAGTGGTTTACGCATATCATTTATATTATTTAATGTACCGAAGTACATATAATGTTTCCATGCAGATATTCTGCGTCATCGTACGATGAAAGAGTAGTGGAATTGAGAAAAATTCTCTCCGGCACTGGGATTTGAACCCGGGTTTTCAGCTCTACGTGCTGACACTTTATCCACCAAGCCACACCGGATTCCCATCCCGGTATCGGATCTAATCGTCTCAGTTTAAGTTCCACCTCTTTGGGTTCCCTCTAGTGGCCGACCTCTACACTACGTCATAGTGTCAGCACGTAGAGCTGAAAACCCGGGTTCAAATCCCGGTGCCGGGGAGAATTTTTCTCCGTTACATTATCTTTCATCGTACGATGACGCAGAATATCTACATGGAAACATCATACTTTGGTACATTAAATAATATATAAAATAATATAGGCCTATATCAAACTCATGAGTTTCATGATCATAATCTTTTCCATGTTGTCAAATTATTGCGAGGAACCTTGTTGATGAAAGCTGAGTTCTTCATTTCAACATTAAATTCATTTGCAAGAATGTCGCAAAGAGCAATAAAAATTACAAAACCACTGCTCTTATTGACTATGGTCGCAATTTGTGCTATGTAGCTGCTGTCGTAAGTACACAGTACTCAATGGTTATAGATGTAGTAAAAAGTTCAAAGAAATGGAAAGTTATACTAGGAAGTCTAGATCTGGCCGTAAACTGAAAACTACAGCCCGTGATGATAGATTTATAGTGTTGCAAATTTTAGGAAATAGTCATACAACCTCGTTGGGAATCGAATGTGAGGATATTTCGAAAACGTCTATGGAAAGTAACTCTAAAACCATGCCCACATGCAGCAGATCCAGCATTGACTCCAGATCATCGAGCAGCCTGTCTTTGATTTCCCCTGAAAATGAGGAATGGAATGGGCGTATTTTTCTCCGATAAGTCCATGTTCTACCGGAGATCACCAGATAATAGGGAGAGAATCTGGAGGTGAGATGAACAGCGTTATGCAGCATGTGCTTTCTTCATTATACATTGAACAGCTATTACTTTTATCGATTTTTAAAGTGAACTGGATTTTTGGGATCTTAATATATTGGAATTCAAACCTACTAAGTTCTTTCTTATGTGAGGGTGTAAGGGGTATAAGTGCCATTCTTTTCACAGTCATCGGGGACGGTCTACAGGATCAAAAAATGTCCATACAACATAGGGTCAAAATTTTATAGTTTTCCCAGAAAAAATATATTACTTTTCCTATTTTATCTGCGTTATACTGCTTATATCATTAGTAAAATTACGAAAACAATTACATCCTGGGTATATCTAGCAAAAAATTAATATTAGTTTAAATAAATATTTGTGTGTTATTACGTTTCCGTGAAATTAAATAAAAATGCATGCTTAAATTTGTTAATATTCTGGCGTGAGAGACGTGGCAACGTGTTAAGCAGGCAGTACTCTGCACAGACGTAAGTACGAGTCAGCTGAGTTCAAGCTCCCTGTCCATAGGTATACTGCCGAGCAGATGACAGTTCAGTACAGGGTATTCAATAAACAACTTACAACGCCATTCACAGTTTAGTAATATCATATATTATTAATTTATGGAGAAAGTCAAGTGAGACAAGAAGAATGTAGCGTCAACGATTTCCTCAAAGAAGGTTACCTAATCGGCGAACTTTTATAGCACTTTCTCAACGATTTTTAGAAGCTAGAAGTCTCTTACTCCGTTTCGAAAATCACATAACCAGAAATTTGTTTAAAAATGATACTGCTTTACCGAAGCGGGAGAGATTAAAATGTTGCATTAGAAAAAAGTTCGTGTGATTATGTGCAGAAAACCATTATTGTTTATTTTTTAGACATACAATAAAAGTGGAACAATATTGCTACATGAAATGTAAATTTATCATAATGTTCTATTAATGAGATTGAAAGTTTGTATTTGCTGCTCGTTTTATGTAAGCAACAGTATTATCATGGTCAGCTCCTACATTAGAACAGAGCATCTGCCTATATGTCTGTACCATTTGAGCTGTACTGTGTACTTATAAACCCCCTCCTCCCTATCCAGCAACGTTGCAAAAAGTCTAATATTGTAAACTTTAATAATTGGTTAAATATTTCAATTAGAAAAAAATTATAAGGACAATTTTTTCTTTCTTATGGCATGAATAATCATCAGTTAAAATAATGGCACTTATACCCCTTACACCCTATACGTACTACAGTTACACATTTCTGTTTTATACGTATTAAAAGTCACATCTGATTAAAACCTGCTTATTTATGTAGATCTACAACATATCGTATAACGCAGTTTTTTTATCTTCAATGTATATATACATTGAAAATGAGAGTTCATACATTAAATTATCAGCAATACTGTAACAGCAAAATCTATACCCTTTTTCCGATGGTTATTACCAGGGAACGGATTTATATGGACTAAAAATATATGAAATATGTAAATATATATGTAGTTATTTTTACCAAAATATGGAATTAAATATGGATTTTTACCAAAATATGGAATTAAATATGGACTTAAAATTATAAAAAAATGACTATGTACGTTAAATATTGGTACATTTTAATCAAACTAAACAAAAAATATAATGGACGTACCTTATCTTCCAATGTAGTTTCAACAAAACACAATTTTTATTGTCTGTTACCATAACAATAGGTTACAAACATTTCTTTCAAGTGCTGAAAAGTGAATCTTCTTCTATTGTCTCTGAGGATAGATTTATACTGACTAAAAGAGCGTTCGACGTCACAAGAAGTAACTGGTACATAATTCAATTTCACAATGTCTGCTGGGGATAAGTCCAAGTTAATCTTCACTGTTGATTCACCACTCATCACAGCAACAACCTTTTGTAGTTCTTCATATCCAGGGTTTTTTGAAAGTACAGTGTCCACCTTAGCTCTTACTGCATCTGCAACTTTACCTCTACCACGATTCAGTTGTTCCACAGTACTATTTATAATTTCAAAACTTTCAGATAGTGAAAGGTGCCTATTTTGGAGACTTTTGAGCGTTTTTATGATGCATGAAAATGTATGCTGAATGTGAGCTAAGTCATTCTTCACACTTATGTCACAGGTAACTGTTTTCGCAGTATCAATTGAGACTGCATCTTCAGAGTCCAATGCAAGGAGAACATTGTTAATAGAGTCTATATGTTCGGCATAATATTCAACTGCTTCTAGCCATGTACCCCATCTAGTTAAAATTGGCTTTGGTGGCAATGGAATTTCAGGGTACATTTCTTTCAACACGTTAACTCTACTGGGAGCTTTGAGAAATACTTTTTTCACTGATGAAATCAACAAATCTACTTTAGGGAAATTGTCTCTGACCACTTCTGCCACACGATGAAATGCATGCGCCACACAAGTAAAATGAGTCAATTTAGGATATACAACAGATAATGCTTGTCCAGCTTTGACCATATAAGGGGCAGCATCGCTAATAAAGAATAACACATTATCGTACATAATACCCTTTGGCCACAGGATACCCATAGCTTCGTTGAACAGTTTAACTATAGTTTTGTTATTGCACTTTTCTAGAACATCACAATGTAAAAGAATTCGTTCAGAATATTGTTCACTTAACAAACCGATAACTACATTACCAACAAGTCTACCTTCTTTGTCGGGAGTCTCATCAATGGAAACCCAAATTGAACTATCTTTAATTTCATCTCTTATCTTCTGTATTGTCTCATCGTAGATGGATGGAGCATACGTCTTCCTAAGTGTTGACTCATCCGGGATTGTATGTTGAGTATATTTTTCAAGGAATTCCCTGAAGACCTTATTCTTTAGTTTGTAGAGAGGAATATCAGCAGAGATGAGAGAACGGCACAGGTCGATGTTAAACTCAGATCTTACATTCGATGTTGTTGGTTGTGTTAAAAACAATTGTCTCTGCTTGGAATTTAGTTGTTTGTTGGCCTGATGTTTACTAGTTGTAATGTGTTGTTGCACCAGGAACTTTTGTGTAGATGATACTGCACACTGACACAAATTACAAAATAATATTTTATTGTCAGTTGATAAACCATCTTCTTTAAATTCTGAAATGTAACTTGTTAGTTTTGATTTTAAATTGACTGAATGACGTACTTTTGGCATATTTACCGTCTTTATAGTATGATTTACAAAACTGAACCTATGTGTACTCTGACTGGCATTTAACTGTTGAGCTGCACAACTGAAGTCTGTTAAAAATTTTAAATTAAATTAATACAGTTTTGTAACTTACTTTCCCATTGTTGATAGGACTGCTAATTTTCAAATAACTCTGATGTTAAAGGGATTACTGAACATGTGTTTAAATCTCTATTGTTGAAATGTATTTTTAAAAGTTAATGGAATTTTGTTTTGTTTTATTGTTAAACCTAATATAATATGGACTGTTTTATATGAAATATGGAAAATATATGGAAATTAACGAAAATATGTACTAAACTCTAAAATATGGAAAAATATGGAAAATAAAAGTAGGATTTTTCAACCCTACACATTGTGAAACATAAAGATAATGCAAAATATAAATTATATTAGCTTTATAAGTAAATATGTATTTACATATAAATCCTTTCCCTGGTTATTACGAAATACACTGGCCATTCAATAAAGTTGAGAAATATGCACGTGTAATGAACTGATAAATCGGATAACATAAAGCTCACATTTCGTTTCCATCATTACTACACGCGATTTGATAAAAAAAGTTATCGATGCTGAAAATACCTCATATACTTTTCAGGGAAAATACGGAGTACAGTTGTACAGGTTTTCACATCTGAAACAACTGCAAACGTTCACAAGACACAGCAGTAAGCTGCTATATTCTATCACAGTATAGAAAATATTACGGTGGCCTGAATTAAAAAAAAAACGGTACAGGATTATTCTGTAACAACGTTAAAGTGAAAATAATAATACTGCTTCATATTCGCCAGAAGTAGGCCTACAAAACCTCGATAGTCAAATGCATCCCGCCGCGCTTTTGCAGTCTTCACTACGATTTTTAATGGTGTCACATAGGTCAATCTGCCAGGCAGCTACTATGTGATTTAAGTTTTCAACGCATTCTTCCTAGAGCTTGTTGCTTCAAGCCCTGATCACATGTGTGTCGGATTGGCCATTCCCATGCTATTAAACGGCGACATCAAATGAGAACGATTACCAGAGCCTCCACCTTCGAAAATACATTTTTGGCAACTACCGCTAGATGGAAGTATAGTTGCTTCATGCAATTCCGTAAAGGTTATAACGTTGCTTATTTTACAGTCTCTAGATGGCAGCATAATAAAATCGATAAAAATGGTTGACTTCAAAGCTCATTAAACTGATCAATCTGTTATATGTGGTGTTGCTGAGTGGCGTTCATGTTTTTAGCGTGTTTTTGCATGCCATCACGAAAATGTCGGAACTTGAATTAGAGCAACGAACAAACGTTAAGTTCCGTGCTAAACTAAGCGAGAACTGAAGTGAAATCAGACACATGTTATGTAAAGTTGATAGGGATAATGCCAAGAAGCAAAAGTCAGTATATACTGTAAATACATTAAACGTTTCTTCCTGAGGGAAGAGTAAGAATCACTGACGAAAAGAGGCCAGGGCGTGCGGTGACGAGCATAACTAACGAAATAGCAAAAATTCGTCGAATTTTTACCAAGAGGGCAAACAATTAACCAAGTTTACTATTTTGAAGTGCTGAAAATACTCCGCAAAAAAAAAAAAAAAAATCACGAAAACAGCTTTAACTTTTCGCCAACAACTTATGATTCTTGCATCATGATCAGGTTTCGGCCTAGGGACATAGAGTAACCTGTATGAGGTTTAGAGTACACGGAGTATAAATGATGTCATGACCCGTGAGGGGTGACTGCAACAGCACAGGTGGGTCCGTAATGTGCATTACCGTTGTGTGTAGACCTATTGCTGCTTGGCTGCGGTGCGTGTAACAGGCTTCGGCGTAGGGACACGTGATTGAAGGTTACAACTCACGTTAATACTTTAATGGTAGACATTTATTGTCTACACTAGGAATGTACTGTATATACTACATCTGTACAGGGTGAAATATATTTTATGCCGCACTATGACGGACTGTTTACATATTGAGACACGAAGTAACGGCGCGCTCCATCTCCCACTCCACTCGACCAACACAACACTATTGTCCGTGCGTTCTGAACTTCATGAGTTTCTGTGCCCAGGACCGTAGTCTGATCATGATAATGCATAAGCTCACACGGCAGTGTCTGTGAGGAAGTTTTTAGCAAGTAAAAATATAACTGTGTATGACCGTCCTCTTTATCACCTAATCTTGTCCCCAATGACGTTTCTCTTTGTCCCAAGGTAAAGGAAACTATGATAGGAACACATTTTGATGACATTCAGGACACCTGGGTAATACGACAAATCTGTTGGTCATTCCAGAAACAGAGTTTCTGAATTGCTTTGAAAGGTGGACTAGGGGCTGCCGTCAATGCGTAGCGTCCAATGGCAGTACTTTGAAGGTGATCATAGTGATATTCAGCAATGAAGCATGTAGCACTTTTTCTGGGATGAGTTCACAAAATTATCAGAGGGGTATGAAGAAACATTAATAAATCACTGAAATATTAGAATTAAATTACCACCACAATCACTAGGCCTACTATCATCCTTCATTTTCCAGGTCTATTTTGCCTGTCGCAGCTATATTTTGCCAATCTAACATTTACGTAATATTTATGTAATTATTTTAGTAAACAGAAGTCGTGAATCAATTATGTGTCCCTTAGCGTAGTTGATAATGCTTCAAGGACATGAAGGCTATGGGGTTTGGTGATGAGGGGGGAAACTGGAAGTAGCTCTGTGCTTAATGAGTAAATAATCAATCACTGGTTTCAGTTATAGAAGTAATGGGAATAAGGGTGTATTCGGAATATGCTTAGAATGGCTGCTTTGAAGGTTCAACGTGAAAGACAGCCGTATTACATGGTTTAATAAGTAATGCACCACATTTTGTTTTCACTGAACGTGAACAAAACTTTATACAGAGTGTTAAGAAAAAAACTATTCAATATTTTAGGAGGTGCTAGTATGTATCGAAACAAGACAAAATGTCTAATAAACATGGGTCCTGCAACACTTAATTTCTGAGATCGGAACACTTGTTCTTAGGAGGTGCTCAACGTGACGTCCATTCATGGCAATGCATTCCTCTGCCCTTCGTCGTAAGGAATCACGCACTCTTTTAAATTGATCTGGTTGTTCTTGATAACCAAAAGTCTAGATGATTTAGATTTGAGGAGAGCAGGCCAAGGTGTGGGGCCCCCCCAATCAATCCAGCGGTCCTGAAATGTCAGCATTAGGTGTTCACGCTCATTGCGGAAAAAATGTGCTGGTGTGCCATCGTACATGAACCACATTTGTAGTCTTTGCTGACATGGCACATACTCCAGCAAGGTAGGCAATATATTAATTATAGAATCCTCATAGCGAGCCCCAGTTAATCATTGTGGTAGCACGTATGCCCCTTAATCTATCGCCAAGAACGCCTGCCCATACGTTGATTGAGAATCGGTGCTGATGCCTTGTTTCTTCAACTGCATGGGAATTTTCATCAGCCCACACATGCTGACTACGAAAATTCAGATCTCTGCTGAACCCCGCTCATATCCGCAACCAAACTTTTCTTTTCAGTATTCCTTGCGATGTATCAGTATTCCAAGGCAGGGGTGTCAACTACGGTATGATTATCTGGTAGCTGCTATATTGTAGGGCAGAAAAATGCATTGCCATAAATTGACGTCACATTGAGCACCTCCTATGAACAAGTGTTCAGATCTCATAAAGTATGTGTTGTAGGATCCATGTTTATTTGACATTTTTTTTATGCATACTATCACCTTCTAAATTATTGTATACTTTTTAACACTCTGTATAGGCCTACACAGTCTTGAAAATTTCAACATAACTCTATATAGTCTTATTTCCTATTAGAGGACAGTCATGAGGGACTGAATATGCAGCTATGTCAGCGTGAACACCATTTAGTGCAGATTGCGTCGTTCATGCGGTACTCTAGCCTATTATGACTTCCTAGCTGGAGGGTTGTACAATAATCTAATCTGCATTTCAAGTTTTGGATTTGAATTAAACTTTTAAATTATGTTTTATTTAACGACGTTCGCACCTGCAGAGGTTATATCAGCGTCGCCGGTGTACCGGAATTTTGTTCCGCAGGAGTTCTTTTACATGCCAGTAAATCTACTGACAGGAGCGTGTCTTATTTTAGCACAATTAAATGTCATCGATCTAGGCAGGATCGCTCCTGCAACCTCGGGCACAGAAGGCCAGCACTCTACTTACTGCGCCACCCAGGCTGACAATTTTGGATTTAAATTAAGGTTTGGATATTATATAAAAACACTTACTTAGAAAAAGGAAAGACACACAAATTATTATGCAAATCTAGCTTTCAGGTCAAGCTCCCCGTGAAGCAGACGTGAATAATTTCAAGGGAAAAATTGTTCCGGGGCCGAGTATCGATCCCGGGACCTTTGGCTGAACGCATCAATGCTCTTACCAATTGAGCTACCCAGGAACTTCACCCGACATCGTCTAAATTTTTCCCTTTATGTCCACATAATTCGACTGCGCTGACAAGATGCCAAAAACCCACATCGAGTACACACCAACTCTGTGTGACTTGAAATTGTTTCTTTCTGTTAACGTACCTACAGTAACAAATTATTGACTGTATCCATATAATATGATAATAGGCCTATATATTTTTGCACGATCGTGTTTTTGTTACATTTGCAACTACTTGAAAGTTAGAATTGCCACACACAAAAATTATTGTTAGGGAAACCATTCTGCATAACATAAAACTATAATGAAATATACCCAATATAGTGCACTTATTGTTACTTACTTACCATTAAAGTACAGTTTTGCGAAGGCTTTGGAATATTTCTCTAAATTTTAATGAAAAGTATACTGTATCTACAATTTTAAAAATATGATCGCTGTTATATTCAGAAACCACTGCAGAATGTGCTCGATTACATAATGTGCAGGGTTTTGACACTGCTGCCCTAAAGGGAAGCCGAAATCTCTAATGAAATCTGAAACACGTAGCTAATAAAATCCTTGGCGTAATTTCGTTCATGAAAGAGGCAAATGTGTGGTTATTTTACGAGATTGTATGTAGATTTTATGTAGATCTCGTATGTAGATTGGATGTAGATCTCGTATTTAACATAGATTCATAGGACATGAAAGAACATTTTCCCTTAAAAGATCTCGAACAATTTTTTTCCGGCCTTTCTTGTTCACATTGAGTTTCGACGATGAAAGAACTCTGCAATTATTATTGCAAGCTACTTTAAATGAAATAATACTAATGTTGCTGCCATTACATATCTATCTACGATTTTGTTCTGGCCACCTTATGTGTCCTAACAACCCAGAACAATCAAAATGTTCTGAGTATGGTCGTAAACGCTTAAATATTGCAGTAAAATCTCAACATTATACATTGAGCATAAAAATACTGGGTGTCTCAACAAGAACGCCGGATTTAATGAGAATAAATGCAACAAAAAAGAGATAAAAGAGCAGATAATAGTGTCGCCAAGACAATGTCAACAAAACATTGTTCGGACATGCATAATTGTCTTGCTGTTGTGTTGGCCGAAATGTTATCTGTTTTGTTCTGTTTACACTGGTCAACAGTCATTTAGCGCCAGGCATAAAACTACAAATTCTTACTAATTTCGACCCCCTGAATTCAAGAATAACAAGCAAAATGTTCTATCAGTTCGAGTTTTCGAGATCCACAATATAATTCATTATATACTCATTTTATTAAAAGAATCACCATATTTCGTGTGTAACTATTTTATTTTACAAATGTGACGACCCATTATGTGAAAACAATATTAGTATAAGTAGGCCACCATGTTAGTAGCACTTGTAGGAACGGAAATTATTTTATTGACCTTTTACGAGTCTTTTTAGAGGGAATGAAACACTTTTGCGGTATGAATTCGCTTGAGTTTACCTGATTTTACTTGAGATGTGCATTTGTTTCACTATGAGCTTTAATTACATCACTGTAGTTCATATTTTGCAATACACCACCCTGTCAAAACCACTTCTACCAAGCGGGAATTGTTTTATTGCCTTTTTCGGTTCCATTTGGAGGGGGAGAAACAGGTTCGCCATATGAAATCGCTTTAGTTCATCAGGAGATTTCCGTTGTGTTAGTATTCTGTGAAAGATATGCATTTCTTTAAAGTGTGCTTTAATGATAATATTCGAAGTACGAATGGTTTGTATGTGCGGATTTGAAGGTAGTAGCATTGCTTCTTGCACTGCAATTAGGCTACACAAAATTGTGCTGCTTTCTGTGCGAATGGGACAGTCGCACTCGAGATAAGCATTATAAAATAAAACGATGATCACTAGAGCCAGAGAAGAAAAATATTATACATCAACTCCTTGTATCTCAAAGTAAAGTAATTTTACTCCCTTCACACATTAAGTTAGGATTAATGAAGAATTTTGTTAAAGCAAAGAATCATGAAACTGAAGGATTTAAAGAAATTCAGAAACATTTTCCTGCTATTAATGACTCAAAAATAAAAGAAGGAGTTTTCAATGGACAACAAAGTAGAAAAATAATGAAGGACAATCACTTCGAATCTTTCTTGGAAGGAAAAAGATAGAGCCGCTTGGATTGCCTTCAAGGAGTTTGTATTAAATTTTCTGAGTAACCGTAGAAGTGAGAACTATGAAGAACTAGTGGAAAATTTACTGTTGAAATATGAAACTATGGGTTATAACATGTCCCTGAAAATTCACTTCCTTCACTCACATCTTGACTTTTTCACCGAGAATTTTGTTGTGGCGATTTCAGTGATGAGCATGGTGAGCGCTTTCATACAGAAATTTCAACTATGGAAAAAAAAAATACCAAGGACAGTGGAGTACCAGTATGCTAGCAGACTATTATTGGAATTTAGCTTGTGATGTACCTGATGGCCAGTATAAAAGAAAATTCAGAGAAGAAAAGCTGTGGGCTAATCTTAACAGTGAATATTTAACTTTATTTTCATTATATAAAGCAGTATTTTAAATGGATATAAATTCGAAAATTTCTCAAAAACCTTAACGAACAAGTGTTTTTATTGTCATATTCGTATTTAGGAGGCGCAAATTATATATAAAACGTGTACCACATGCCCAGCGCAAGAAAAAAAGTTAAAATTTGTTAACCCAGTGTTATTAACATTATTAAATCCCGTGTTCTTGTCGGGACAGCCTTTAGTAAAGTCCAATGATTTGAGATCCGGTCAAGGAGCTAACTACATAAGGAATTCATTCCTGTCAAGAACAGAATTATTGTGGTGAAAAACATTGCGCAAGAAATGAGGCGGTGAGCCATCATGCACGACTCGTAATTTCTACCACATGTGCAAGGGTACACATTCAAGAGGCTGTAATAATATAATACGTTGAAAATAAAAGTAAATCTGCATTATGTGTTTTCCCAAACTTTACCCTCTAACACACTACATAAGTTGTTCATGTTCATCTAAACTGAAACTGCTCGGTTTTTAATATTTATTCATTTTCTGTACTTTGTAGTCCGTCCTCTGGCAAACTAGCGAAAGTTCAGATTATTAGTTTTTCAGGAGAGCTAAAACAAATTTTGATTGTTCATGTAAAATCCATAGTTAAACTTACATGGTTGGCATTGTGTGTTAAAAACTAATTTACCAACATGTTCAAAAGTAGTTTTGGCTTGCCAGAGGGTAGATATATAAATAGTACAACATGTATCTTAAGTGCAGATTCGCTAATTTGTCACTTTCGATAGTTTGAGGGGACAACATAGTCTACTATAAATTCCCCGAAGCGTAGGATGTAATTACATTTTCACACATAAGTATTGCATATTTTGAATTTTATTCAGCTTCCTCCAAGTGAAGGCTGCCTAGAAGACAAAGCTTACCAAAAATTGTTGTTTTTTGAGTAAATGGTAGATACACAATTATAATGAAAAAAAGTGGAGAAGGAAAAGAAAAAGAACTAACACAATTATAAATAATTGAAGACGACTAAACAAAATATCAATAATTCCAGAAGAAACATAAAATTTCCTAGTACTGTATCTATTTGCTATCAGGTGATCACAGTCGTCTATTTAGCACTAGTTGCAAGACTCAACTTAAGTGAGCAGATCGCCATAGGAAAGAGATCAATCTATTTACGTGTAGAGATGGTTTCTTAGGATTTTTATAGATCCCTTCACTGCAGACAGATATAGTTCAGTGACAAGAGTTTGTCCTAAACCAAACTGCTTGCAAAAATGCGCGAATCTTTTTGTGATGGTCCCTCTAGCCCCAATCAGTAATCCAATAACTTCGATCGACGTCAGGGGATATTTTTCCTTATAATATGTTATAGTGGGGTCGTATATGTCGCATTTTTCCTGATGTACCTCAGCAGGTTGAACTGTACACGACAAAAAGGATGAATAGAGTTGCCGGAGCATTCTGTGTCATATGCCATTGTTGTATGAAGCTTAGAAGACAGACCGGACCTAGCCGTAAACACAGAAACAAAGCGAATACAGTGTCATTCTACGAGTATACGTTCACGTACAGGAAGAAAAGACACAATGTTATCAGAGAGTTTATTTTCATAAACTTTGAGATCAGCCTGAAACTTGTCACATGTAGGAGTATTGCAAATGTTACGGCGTGGATATCCAGATGATATGTTACATTTGGTGTTGAAAATCTTCCTTAGTATTCATAACACGCATTTACATACATTTTTTTAATGTTGAGATTGTCGGAAAGATATATTCGATCACTTTTTGACCGATCATATTGGCTTTTCCTTGCCTTGAATGATTTAATGTGGTTGAGCACACTTTCGAAGACATCATCAGGTTGTTTGTTGTGATGATTATGATGTTTTCCCGTTGATCTTTAGGTGGCATACCTATAGACTTGAGAGAGTTCTGTAGTACCTGAACGAGCTTGTAAGAGATCCCATGCAAGGAAATGAATGCTTGCAAACACACTGGTATTTCGTCCATGTCTGATTTTAACATCCTTAACTTATAAGAATACTTCCTATAATGTAATTTAGCTGCTGCAAAGGAATATTTCAGAAGGTCCGTCATAAGAGGAAGTAAGCCTATCATTTCAACAGTCAATGAACTTTTGTTGAATTTCTTTTTTTATGACTATACCTAGTGTCTCTTTATTACATTATGCATTAATTGTTTCAAAGCAGCTACAACATATTAATATTTTTTTTTCCTTAAGAATTTATGCTCATTAAAGGCTTGATTTAAATAACTATTACTGCCTATTAGCTACATTATAACAATTTACTTGGTTTTCTTCTTTAGCCCGATCATTCATTCTCTTCTCTTACATATTATATTACTCTAATAGTTATTAAGTTAATTAATTTCGTAAATTGTATGCATGAAATATCATAGACCCTATGATTGCATCATAACAAAGTACTAATGCATTGAAACTCTTTGCTGCGGGTTACTAGTAGAGTAGGAGGGGACAACTTGGTTGCCGCTCCTTCCTACGCGCAAGGAACATCATGTGCTCGAATGATTATTCATCCTTTTTGCCGTGTACTCCTCACATGTGTAATCAACTCCCAAAAGTTTTGGAACAATTTGAGGACACACTGTATAATGCATGTACAATTCCATACTTTGTTGAACTTTGTTCAACTGATAGAAGTCCTTGTATAAGAATCTTGGTTTCGTTGCATCACATTTTATCGAACATGCATGCAGCACTGCACGAAAAGGAAATTACATTAGTGTGTTCTATATTCTACCATTACTACATCGCTCTTATACGATGATGAAATATGAAATACGACAGAAAATAGATGTTTGGGTTTTATCTAAACTTTCTCATTTCTTTGCTAGAGCAGAATTTAAAATATTGATAAGACACTACGTTGAAAAGCAGACTCAATTCTTGTACCACTATCCAACAAAACCAACAAGATACAGTATCTAAATTTTCATTTTGAGCAAGGAATAGTTATTTATGCAACGAGTGGAAAATCTTTACGATTATGGCATGAGTGAATGTCGCACGAACGATAATGAGTGCGACAATTTTCACAATGGTCATAATAAGATTATCCACAAGTTGGATATAACACTTTATGCTCGACCATGCCGAAATTTAGTAATTGTACACCTGGTAGCAGTCCTTTAATACATGTCATTAAAGTACACCTATTCATTAAAGTTCAGGTTTTCGATTAATTTCGGATATGCAATCGAAAGACAACTAGGGGTACGTCACGGAGGCTGGAAATCCAATACTGTCGCAGAAGGTTATGTTCTATTACTATAATAATTAGCGTTAATTGTAAATAATATTCAAATAAATTCAATTTGTCATCTCGTTTTTCAATGTCGAATTCAATTTCAAGGTTATATCAATATTAATTTTTATCTCACTCTCTAGATTATATCAAGGTCGTCGACATTCGTTTCCCGGAAAAAAATCAATACATTAGCGTCTGCGCACATCTCACAATTTATGAGGTAGGCTATTGCACTCACTCACATAACAATAACATGAATATTTAAGAATAATTTCAAGTTAGAAATATGGTCGAGCATAAAAAGTCGTATGCAACTTGCCTATAATGGTAATTAAGACACTCGTATGAAAATTATGAAACTCGCTTGCGCTCGTTTCATAAACATCCTCGCGTCTTAATTACTACCATTATAGGCTCGTTGCATAATGTACTATTATGGCATCTTAACATTATAAATTGCATGAAATAAATTATGAATCATCCATAGCTAACAAAGTCTTCGTATGTTCGTATCGATTAGTTGCGCCTGGCATTGGCATTGAATAAAGAGAAATGGATGACCTTGCAGGTGTTACAAACTCTAGTTATAGGTTAGATAACAAATGAAGAGTCCGCTGCAAGAATGATGGATGTCACTTTCTTGTCGAAAATGAACCAAGATTGTCAATGCATAGCTTAAGACATATAGAATGTACATAGAGAGCTACATGGCATTAACACTGATAGTCATTGTCCAGTAATGATCAGAAAATCACAGTTAAGCTTTGAGCGCTAAGCATTTCAAACTTTCAATTGCTTCTCCAGCAAAATTTATTCCAAATGACATCAATCATTCTTGCTGTGGACTCTTCAAATTTTATGTTACGAATGTTCCTTTATTTTGTTAATATAGTTTCTCTGAACTACAGAATTGTTTTATGTGATATTAAAAAAGTGATACAAAATTGTTAAAGATTGGAAATAAATGATACGTTACCTTCTGTCCTGCATTTCATTTCTTGTTACATGCGCGTAGAAGCGGTAAGAAAGATAACCAAACGAATATCATGCATCCCAATCCAAGTTTTCCGGTATTACTTCATAGCGAATACGTCACTGCTATTATTGGCACGCGTGCCATAATAAGCCGATTATGTTTGATATTGGATGTAGTAACAACCTGTTTATAATGTTAGGATGGCATAAAAGTAATAAAATGTGTCACTGCATCATTTTCATCCGATTTCCAGTGATGACGTAAGGCAGTACAACGAATATAAAAGGAAGTCCATTATCAAACTTTGCATCTTTATGTTCTGCATTAGAGTGTGATGTGTGCAATGTTTCCGTAGATGTAGAACATATTTTCTTATACTTTTACAAATAGGACGCTCGGCGTCAGCATACACTACCTGACATTCTTACTAATCATTTTCGCTTGCGAACGCCGTTTTAAAATATCAACCACAGGTGCTTATAAGGTAATCGTAATTATATATTCATACAGAACTTTGTCATTTGTTCTGATTCGTAACCACTATCTGAACTCTATATAACCGGATGTTTTATTTCAAAATTCTCTGTCCTACAAACATTCTGCATCTGAAGGCTGTTTTAAATGAATAATATTTAGTTTCATATTGTGCATTTGATCTCTTAGATCAGAGTAAATTCTGTATTTTGTTCCATATGAAAGCTCAATATCCAGAGGGCATGTTATCATTTGTTACAGACTTTTAGTAATACGTTTTTCGGAGCTAACAGTAATTCTGGCGTATATTATGATTCATATCTTCATTTAAAGGTAATTAATTTTGTCGTTGTAGTATTATTAGTCAAAGTTTTCAGTCTCAGCTGTTTAAATTTATTGTAGTGCTATACATTCATCGCTTTTTAAATGTTAGAAAGAGAGCGCGAATACCCTATTAACTATTACCGCCACTGCCACTGACACAAACACTAACACTCGATATTAATTTCAAGACATTAATGAAATCATGACATATTATATTCATTACTAGCCGTACCTGTGCGCTCCGCTGCAACCGTTAGAAATAAATATAAAGTAATTACATAATTAAAATAGGACTTTGATCCAGGGAACATTCGTGTTTGATAGAGGGATAAATCGTTTATTATGTTACTTAATTTAAATTGAATTAAAAAGTTAAAATGCGATCATTTTGATCCAGAGACCACTCATTTGGTCATAAAAATTAGTTTAGGAAATACAGGAAACGAATATACAGAATAGCCTATGAAGTTTTCTGTGCATAAGAATCTATTTTAATCTTACCTGTCCTCGATTCACTCAGAAGTTACTGTGATAACATTATAGCATTATGTCCATCTAGAGAAACTACACTTTCCAATGGTGAAATAATAATTAATTATACAAATCGGTAATTTAGCTTCCGATATTCCTTCATACAAACACAGAAACATTCTCTGTAGGCTATCTTTCATAGCTTTCGATTGTTGCTGTCCAAGGCCCTTTATAGACGAAGTCATTTGTTTTTTATTTCACTATACGGCCTTAGATGGCAGTTATTTTAATTTTAAAACTCATTTATCTCATTAAATATTATTCCTCCAAACTTTTTTGAGGAATAAAACTTATCGAAAATTATTTTTAAAGAAACTTTTGTTATGTAACATTTTTCACAAAAATCAATAATAAGCGAGAGATTTCGATTTATTTAATTCAGGCCCCCTTATAACCCCCCCTTTAAATAATGTATTTTGAATGTCATATAGACTGAAATCTAAGTTACAACGAACTTAATTTATATTCCAATTTTCATCGAAATCCGTTCAGCCATTATCGCGTGAAAAGGTAACAAACATACAGACAGACAGACAGACATACAAACAAAAATTTCAAAAAAGCGATTTTCGGTTTCAGGGTGGTTAATTATATATGTTAGGACCAATTATTTTTGGAAAATCGAAAATTACCAGGAAAATTTCGGCTACAGATTTATTATTAGTATAGATATGAAAAATAAGTGTCGTTAAAAAAATACCTCTATTGCATTCAGCGCAACAGAACTAGAACAAAGTATAATAGTAATCATTATCATCATCATCAATAGCTATCAGGGTTTAGGCCATTTGGCCTGTTCAGTCTCAGGTGAAAAGCTGGTCTCTCCATCGCTTCTTCGGGCGTCCACGATCTCTGCATCCAAGGGGTCTGTAATTTAATAATCTCCTCGGTAGTCTATCTTTTGGCATCCGTAGAACATGCTCATGCCAGTTGCTCCGATACTTGTGGATTGTCTCTGCAATGGCTGCGATATTTAGCTCTTGTCGGATGTCTTCATTATATTTATGGTAATAATTATAATAATAATAATAATAATAATAATAATAATAATAATAATAAAAAGAACAATAATAACAGCGACAACAATATTAATAATGATAATGACAATAGTAGTACTAATAATAGCAATAATAATGATAATAATATCAATAAACTGAACTCCCAGTTTCATGTTCCAACGTGCTTCAGAACTTGTTCGAAAAGAGTGAAATTGGTTCTCGATTAAGAGCTGGAACTGGAAATTCTGAACTGTTGACGCATGCGCAGGTGGTTTAATCTGAAGGCATGGTTAAAATGCTTCGAGACTAGGCAGGTTAAAATGAAAAAAAATAGTCCATCATGAATGATTTGGAAGGTGATAGCGATCTATTTTGAATTAAGTTCGGAAAATGAATATAATTCTAATATAAGAAAAAACTCTGAATGCCGAGAAAGAAGAGTTCAAGAAACGTTCCAACAACGTAAAATCCCGAACTAGTTCTGACACCGTACACAATTGGCGCATGCGTAGAAAGAAATTCGGTATTAGTTCGGAACGCGTTCTGGATTTTTGCTAATATGCGATAGTTTTTTTTCCTCCTACGTTCATTCGTTTTATGTGTATCGTCTCCTCTTCGATGTACCAGCAACCAAACAATTACGTCAGACTCGCAGCCTCAACATGCAACAATAATTAATTACAATAATAAATTACACAATTAATTATTTATTATAAAAATAGTTTACAATGAAATTAAACATGATCAAAATTACAAATAAGCAATGATAAAAGAGTTCAAAATAAAATGTTGTTAAAACCTCAAACATTTATTTGTTTTTATTCCAAGGAGTATTTTATTCCTATCATCTCTGCTTCGATTAGACTATTTTTCTGTAACTTATTGTTATAACCTCGAATGTTTGGTAGTTAATAATTACAACTGTTCGCATTGGGATTATTTTGCCGAATAAAATGCATAATAATAGTTATGCTTAGGTAACAATTCCACTTTTTAAACTCAGGTTTGTTGTCAGATAATGAAATTCAATTATCAACACTCGTCGTATTATAGAAGATAGTTGACTATGAGCTGGATATGATTGTAGAGACTGGATTAATGTTGCTCAGGATGGCGGGCTTATGCGAGGGCGGCAATGAACCTCAGGATTCTCTAAAAGCCATAAGTAAGTTGACTATGAGGATGTAATAATTGTTCTAATTTTGTTGAAAATAATATCGATTATCAATTTTATTCCTATAGTTATATATAAAAATATAGATGTTGATTATAAAGGCTATTACACTTTTACTACATCACATTACTTTTGACCAATAAAACGGTACGAAAGGACGTCTTTCAACCAATCATGGCTGCTTATCGCACAATTTTATCGCCTCCCTAGCATTTGTTTAATTTTATCGCGTCCCTAGCATTTGTTTATTTTTATCACTATCTTAGCATTTGTTTCTTTGTTTCCCAACCTTTTAAACTGCACTGGTCTGGACGTCAAAAAACATAAAATTACAAACCACTCCAGTCGATGCACAGCACTTTCAAATATGACTCGCATTGGCATTCAAGGACAAGAATTAATATTAATTTACTATTACACGATTACAAGAAAGTATATAAAGATTAGAAGTAACAAAGTGCTCCAGTGCAATAAAATATTAATTGGCTTACGAAAATACAACTGTCTTCAAATGTATTATTGTACCATCTCACCATTACGCTAGATGGCAGTAGTGTTTTATGATTATGTTTTCTTGTTATCAGTTGTGCCAACTATGGAATCTTCATGGACGGTTACTAGTCAAGAAGGCTTTGTTGATTCAGTTTCATTTTTATTAAAACATTTGCATTCCACTTCAATCATCCGGATCCCAGTAATCAACGTCACTTGACGGATGATAGTCAATATGAAGAGCACCATTCGGAAATCCTGAATAAGTTGAGGGATACACCATGTACATCAAAGAGTTCGCTTCTTTTACGCACATGCCCAATATAACATCAATTGAACCACCAACCACTAAAACATTCAAATTTGAAAATTGCACTAACAATAACTGTTTCCTTTAAAATTATTCATGTTCATTTTTTATTTCATCATCGTTAATTAAAACGTTTCTTATTTATTTCATCATCATCAAATGTTTTAATAAAAATGAAACTGAATCAACAAAGCCTTGTTGACTAGTAACCGTCCATGAAGATTCCATAGTTGGCACAACTGATAACAAGAAAACATAATCATAAAATACTACTGCCTTCTAGCGTAATGTTGAGATGGTACAATAATAAATTTGAAGACAGTTGTATTAATATTTTATTGTATTGGAGCACTTTGTTACTTCTAATCTTTATATACTTTCTTGTAATCGTGTAATAGTCAATTAAATCCCACTCGAGTTTTGATTTTCTCTAGATAAATCAAAACCATTAGTGAGATTAATGTTGATAATAATTTTGAAAATAAAAGTGAATAGTTTGAGAGATAAAGATGAGGATGGTAACGAGATGGATGATGATGACGATGACAATGAAAGTGATGAATTATTTGTTGGTGGTGGTGATATTAATGATTGTGATGGTGGTGAAAAGTTGGTGGTGGTAATGAAACATTTGGTGGGAGCGATGATTATGACGAAAAAGTTGGTGGTAGTGACTGTGATGGAAAAGTTGGTAGTAGTGGTGATGAAAAAATTTGCTACTATAATAATAATAATAATAATAATAATAATAATAATAATAATAATAATAATAATAATAATAATATAATAATAATAACAATGAAAATGATAATGATATTCGTGATGATGGTGATGGTGATGATAAAAAGATGGTGGTGGTGATGTTGGTTATGATGATAAAACATATTATGGTGATAATCTGATTGCGGCATGGAGTCACCAATTCGCGAGACTGAAGTTTGAAACGCAAGGAGTTAACATGACTTCATGGCACTGTGAGAGTACAGTTGGTTTCATAAGAAATTAGATTACCGCCTTTCTAATTCTGCTTGCCATGGGTTCTTGCACGCACCACATGTACTTGAGATCCTGTGAGTAAACAAGTAAATTTTATTTACTTCAATTATTTATTTGATTATTTATACAAGCATATTTGTATTAGTGTTAATTTAGCTGTTTTATAATTCACACTGCTGAGGAACATGTCGAAAATTCAGAGCACCAAGCGTTCCCTTCAAATCGAACTTATAGAAAAGTTCGGAAAGGAATATTTTTTTATTAAAGGGTAAAAAACACTGAATTTTGCAAATTGTTAAAAAGTATAAGGACAGATAGAACTCTATTCTTTCAAAACCAGTGCAATAGCAGTAGGTACAGCTGTCAAAAGAAAAAGTGGCCGCTCTCCTGAAACAAACTTCCCTTCGGGTATTTTCGCTACAATTCGGAGACAGGCGATGTTACATGTTGTTGGACCACGTTGCCTGATATCTACAGTTATAATTGAAGTATTCTGTGTGTTATCGATAGCTTAATGGTAGCGTTCAGGCCTCTTATTCATGAGGTCATGCGTTCGACTACAACCACGTGCTTTTTATGTTCTTTTTTGTTCTGTTTTTGAGAGAGACAAACTATACATAATGGCTCCTTTCTCTTTTACGATTATTTTAGTAATTAACGCCAGGTCCATTAATATATTATGCCATGACTTTATCATTATGATATTGTGGCTGCAAATGGACAGAAAAAAGATTTCATTCTCAATAAAAATATCTTTCGTGGCATAAACATAACAAATTTACTGGCGTCGGCCTTAAAACATTCAAACAATTAAGCGTTCAAAAAACAAAACAAAAAGCCACAATTCAATATTTAGTCTATCTTCCTCTTATCTCGATCATCTTGCAGTCGAGTGGGCATGGAATTGACTAGTCTTTGCAAATAGCGACTGCTTTTAGACACGATATTCCAGGCATTCTGAACATACATAAGTGGGCAGGTCTTTCATTGCAAACCCAGCAATCTCCAATCTTTCCTATTTTCTGCCTTCCTCTTACTCTCCGCATATGATTCACATATCCTAATGTCGTCTATTATTCTTTTCAACCAGAGACCCAACCAATTACTTTTTATCTTTCTAATCATTTTCAGCATCATTCTTTCTTCACTCACTTTTTTAAACACAATTTTATTTCTTATTCTATCTGTCCACTTCACACGCACCGTTCTTCTCCACATCCACATTTCAAATGCTTCAATTCGTTTCTCTTCATTTCGTCGTAATGTCCATGTTCCTTCTCCATATAATGCCACACTCCACACAAAGCACTTCACTAGTCTCTTCCTTAGTTCTTTTTCCAGAGGTCCGCAGAAGATCCTTCTTCTTCTATTAAAAGCTTCCTTTGTTCATGTTTGCAGTTTTTCTTGGGAAGGATAGGCCTAAATGCGGTAACATCCCGCTGCTTTCCGCACACCACTATCTCTTTCGCATCTTATTAAATTCCAGGGGGCCCAAGCGTGGAGATGAGGAGAGTGGATTTGACTAATTGGGCCCTCCGGACTTCACCGAAAGTCACGGCAAGGGTTAAATATTAATTCTATCAGGATGTTTAACCCTATCAGAGATCGGGAAATCTCAATTAGCCTTTGCCCCCCGCATCCTGGACTAGCTTCTACGAATCATCAGAAAATCTTACAGTGTGATTGGGCCAATTTTTCCGAAAATGTTTCCACACTTTTGCCCTCGTAGCTCAGCGGACGAACGTCGGAATTTAGATGTCAACGTCTCAGGTTCAATTCCTCGTTACTCCTTTTCATTTTATTGTGGTTCAAGATAGTATAATGTAATAATACAAAAAGAAAAACTAATAGCAGTATTATGCAACTGGATTTTTCCAAACGTGATATTAAATTTATGTTATTTATATCGCTAAAGAACGATTACAATATAAATAACTTGAATATTATTTATACAGTATCACTAAAGAACGATAACACAATATAAATGATAAATATCAGTTTGTTTAATTAATATAAGATATTATATAATACGTATTTAATTATCTAAATAAAATAACCTATTTTACAAAGAAAGATGTTTATTTTTGTTATAATAATTACTTACATAAAATACTGATTATTTATATTGCGAAAGAATATTATTTTATAATGCTAATGAAGGAAAACAATATAAATGATAACTTGAATATTATTTATATCGCTAAAGAACGATAACAATATAAAAAACGTGAATGTTATTCATATCGGAATTTCACAGATTTATTACAGATGTATTTAAGAAATTGTAGAAGAATAGTTATTAGTATCAGTGTTCTATTTATTCTTCTTGGAGCCAAATTTGTAACTTTTAAAAGTGTGGTTACTATGTTGAAGTGTATGTGTTGCAACGGATGCTTGATTTGTTATGTATGTGAGTCAGTTATGGGATGCTTGATGTCGTCGCAATGTCGTAATTATAGTTTGATTGTGTCTGTGTGACTATTGTGTATTAATTTATGATGTATGGTACGGAAAGCTGCATATTTGTGTTACAGAAGTGTTACGTTTGTGTGTTGTTAATGTTTTTGTATGTTTCAAATTGGTAACTGATATTTGTTTTGCAATCGCAATGCCTAATTTACGGATTGTTTATGTTTTGTTTACATCGCGTAAGCTAATTTAATTTTCTTTTCCATTTCTCTTTATGCTTATCTTTTTTGTGTATAAAACTATAGCCCTAACATACATATGTAAAATAGGGCTAACCCCCATTGGAGATACTGTAGCTACAATAGTAATAATTATTATTCATATCGTTATAAAACGATAACAGAATACAAATGATGACTTGAATTTTATTCATATCTCTAAAGAACGATAACAAAATATAAATAACGTGATATCCATCAAGAACGATAACTGGATATAAATGATAATTTGAATATCATTTACATCGTTAAAGAACGATTAAAAAATAAAATGAAAACTTGAAGAAGGCCCGAACCCAGAACCTTTGGATCATTAAACAAGCACTCTACCGCTGGTCTGCGAGGAGCAGATATGGAACACTTTCATAGTTCCGGAACTGCTTGTACAAGCACATGCATCGTGTAACATCGCCGCGACCCGAAGTGGACTTTGAAAATATTCGCTGTTCACGAGTGCGGCCACTTTTTTTTTTGACAGCTGTACATGGAAAATGTTTAATTGTATAGTAAAAACTGGCATTCAACATCAAAATCAGACATAAAACAAACACGAAAAATAATTTCATCGAGATTTGTGTATAAATCTGGTACATGCCAACATCATTTTTAACAATATTTCTGAGATATTCCCGAAAAAAGTTATTTTGAGTGAAAGTAGAAGATACTTTTCTTTTGATACGTTGCGAATGTAGCCTACCTTGTAATTCGTACATTGAATTGTGAAGAAAGGTATTTTATGTAAGTACTGTAGGCCTATATTTTTTTCTCCTCACACACAAATTATTATTTTGTACTGTTAAAACTTGTATAGCATAATGAAATTGAAACATGTAATGTTAGGCAATTATTTTTGTATTAGAAATGCACTGTATATATTATATTTGTAAACGTGAACATTTATGTTGTGTCCTACTGTGACAATGTTTTATTGTATATGCTGTAAATGGTATAGTAGTCTGTATAGCTCAAATGATAAATTGTTTATGATTATGTACAAATTTGTATAGCTTAATGAAAGTATGCTTATAAATTGAAATAAATCTACTTACTTTGTATTGTATAATGTTACTATAGTTTTAGTTGATGAATTGTATATGCTTTAATTTGAATAGTAATCTGTATAGCTCTATTGATGAATTGTTTGTGTTTGTAATTTGAAGTAATTTGTATGATATGTATTATCAATTTCTGTATATTACAACTGATTGAATTTTTTTATGCCTTAAAGTGAATTAACTTACTTGTTTTGTATTACAATTTATGCTATAGATCAACTGTTGAATAATCGTTTGCGTTTGTAAATTTAATTAATCTGTCTGGCTATGTCTATATTTTTAGTAGAGCCATCGATGTAGCTCAGTCGGCAGACTCGCTGGCCTGCTGATCCGGAGATGCGCTCGGACTTGAGTTAGATCCCCCCATTCGGTCACATTGAATGATTTCTTCCGAGGTCTTCCCCAGCTGTGGGATTGAAGCCGGATGGTCTATGGCGAGTCCTCAGCCTCACTTCATTTCAGCCCCTTTGGTCTGATTACCTGGTTGGGTTTTTACAGAGGTTTTCCCCAACCATAAGACAAATGCCGGGTAATCTTTTGGCGAATCCTCGGGCCTCACATCATCTCACTACAGCTCCCCAGAATATTATAAAAAATTGTAGAAAATTACAAAATTGTAAAACTGTAAAAATTGTAAAATATTGTAAAAATTGTAAAAATTTGTAAAAATTGTAAAAACTTGTAAAAATTGTAAAAATTTGTAAAAATTGTAATTGTAATACTGTAAAATTTTGACATGTTCCACATCTTAAAGCTTCATTGCTCATGTAAGATCTATGGAATATAATAAATGAAATGAAAAAAAAAAAACATATTCAGGCAAGGAGTAACTGCACTCTCACTCTCCCATTCCCCTCGATCTACACAACACAGTGGTCAGTGCGTTCGTAACTTAATGCGTTTCGGTACCCTGCGCCGCAGTTTGATGTTAACGAAGAGAAACATGATGATGATGATGATGATGATGATGATGAAGGCGATGCTGAAAGTATGGTGATTGTGGAAAAGAGGGGATGATGTTGATGGTGGTGGTGATGATAAGGATGAAACATATGGTGATGGCGACGAAGAGAAAGATGGTGATGATCGAAAAAGTTTATGTTTATGTTGATTATGATTATGGTGATAAAATATACGGTGATGAAGAGAAAGATGTTTATAATGGTGAAAAAGATTATGATTATGGCGTTGATTACAGAGAGAAAAATGGCGATACCAAGAATGAAAAAAAAAGAAGAAGAAGAGGAGGAGGAGGAGGAAGAAGATGAAGATATTGAAAAGGATGATGTGAATGATGGTGATGGAAAAGGTTGTTAAATAGTGTTGTTGGTGATTAAGATTATGTGAACGATAATGAACTAAAGAAAGAGTTGACAGAAGCCTGTATTATTCAGTATTTCGTCTGCGGTCTGTGCGTAGTTCATGGACCAGAAAGCGCTGGTTAATGAGCTCTCACAAACACCTGTGCAGCCCACCTTACTGTACGTACATGCGGCCGTATTTTATGTTTTATCTCGAAATGAGGAAGTGGACAGCATAAATGTGAGATTAACTCGTCAGAAGGACGGCGAGTTCTCCCCAAAGGTTTCATTCCCCAGAGACAGTTACAGAAAGGGGGCAGAATCAGAGAGAAGCTTCATGAGGGTGGAATTACAAACAGAGGAATTCATGATATTTAGCCACAACAAAAGAGAATACACGAAAGTAAACATTCAACTGCCAAGGAAATCCGGTCGCATGGGAAAAGCGACAACAAAACAATGTTGATGCGATGACAACGAGAGAAATTGAGATCCGTCCTTGCTCGGAGCTTTGTAGACCAAGCTCTGTTTGGGAAGCGCTCAACCGTAGGCCATGTGGCTGAAAATCTTATTAACCTTTCGAAATAACAACAGTTCAATGACATATCACGTAAAAAAATATAAATACCGAGCGTTATAAATGTGTAACTCTCCAGAAAAAGTGGATTTGAATCCAATGAAAAAGATGAGACTTTTATTCCTAAAAATAATTGCATGAATATGAAATATATTCCTAAATAATACATATGAAAACGAACAGAAGCCATCATCATCATCATCATCATCATCATCATCATCATCATCATCATCATCATCATCATCATCATCATCATGTGTTGCGAAGAGCCAATTGTTTACTTGTCTGATCATCTATCTTGCCCCCCTCTACATTCGTCACGGTTGCTTTGCTTTACATAATTCATATTTTGAGTACATTTATTGTAGTCAACCAGTTCGATAATTATTATCACTTCATACGCTAATTCTTACAGA
This sequence comes from Periplaneta americana, assembly GCF_040183065.1. Lineage (NCBI taxonomy): Eukaryota > Metazoa > Arthropoda > Insecta > Blattodea > Blattidae > Periplaneta > Periplaneta americana. Next base: position 123,685,147 of record NC_091123.1, read on the forward strand.
AACTGTTACCTGTATATATATATATATATTGCTCAATAGTTGACCTAGAATACTAAACGTATACCGTTTTTAAAAATTACGTTAACACTTTTATTATGATTATTACTAAATACGTATTATTGATAAAATAATTATATGCGAATAATTTGTTCAAGAAATTGAGAGCTCTTATCGCTACGTTATAAACACTCAAAATAACGTTTTTTACACGCCATACATCAACACGATAGTCAAATTCTTCCCACACTCTCTCCAAAAGATCTCTATTTATGCATCAAATCGTAGCAATGGTCCTACAGTATCTTGTCTCCCCAAGGTCTTGAAGTAGAGGTGGTACATAAACTGCATCCTTAACATATCCCCAAAGAAAAAAGTCATATAGTTTCAAGTCTGGCGATCAGGGAGGCCAAGGGTGATAGGCCAGATCAGAAGCGGTAACATGTCCAATTCAACGATATGGTAGATGGATAATTCGGGAATGTCTAAGAAAAACAACTTTTGTATGACTGTTACCTGAATTTGCTTATAAATGATATGTCTCATGATAATTTCTCATCAATACTTACCTAGTAATAATCAAATTAAAGCGTTACTATCATTTCAGACATAATGTATCTTAATCAGCTGTTGATAGAGTAATTTTGAATAACATGCTATATATCTATACGTGAAGAAGTGCCAAACTATTGTGTTTCCATCATAATTAAAAATTTAACGATTTATTGATTATGATTTTAGATACAGACAACGAAATTGTTGATGATCGAGTTCCAGAGGCAAGTAAAATGAATAGTGAAGAGATATGAAAAGGAATTTTGATACACTAAACAAATCAAACTAAACAGGAAAATCCAGAAAAATACAGAATTCATTATGGAATGAATGGCTTCCAGCAACACTTATAAAGTTTAAATAGTAACGGTTGTCTCATCTTCTGTCTCCCGCCTAAAATTTGGAAGCTGCCAGGCCACTTCTCTCAATATACGAAGTTATTAAAATGCTTCATTGTCACATTTTATAAAGAGTGTTGGGTTAACAACTGTATCTACAATAACTGGATATCGACTATTTATCAACACGCGAGAAATCAGCTTGCGGTAAGAAAATGAATTAGTAAATCAAACTTCAAATCTTAGCAGAAACATCCTATATGCAGATGCAAGAGGCATATGCCAAAAAAAGTTGAAAGCTATTTTGGGTAAAGCGATATTCTAACAACGTGTACAGAAATCTAGATTTCAATCTAGCTATGTTTTAATTAAATAAGAACTGAAGAAAAGTAGCTACTTAAGTTGAACAAAGTTAAAAAATGTGACAAACACACATACGCTACCCATATATGAAATAAAACAAAATAAAATAGAATAAAACAATCAATATATTTTACAAATAGAAACATTGCGTGATTATGAACTGCTATCATTTTGTAACTACGCGTATTACGAAATTCATACCATTGCCAATGAGAAACAATGGCTCAAAGAATTTCAGGGGATGTTTAATTGTAATTGTTGACGAAAAATAATAGATGACACCATAAGAAAAAAAACGCTGCTCCAGCTCTTTCGCTTGTCCTTGTCGCATTGTATGATAGAAGCAAATTGTGTTAAATGGTGTCAATGTTTACATTTCAACTCAGTAGCATTTGGACAGTTATGGCGAACTCACAGGAACGTAGTTGGTGTGTATACCACCTGAGAATCGTCTTGCCAGTAGGTGCTGCATGTTAAAACTTCAGTCTGAAGGCAGCTGAACTATCACTACACTCCGTGTGCGATGATATTCCAATACACATCAACTACGTTCCTGTAGGTTCGTCGTGACTCTCAATGCTGCAGAATTCGCATTGAGTTAAAAATAAAAAATGTAAATGTTATGCCCCGCTAATTTAAGGGATAAATTACGGTGGTCAAACATAGCAACTGTCATGCACTTCATAGTAAGTTTTACGAACGGCACCATGTATGCAAAAGTCCTTCACAAACTGTACACGTTGCATATAAGACGCAAACATGTGGACTCGCATTCTCGAGGAAAACGCGGAGTTAGCATTTCTCACAGCTTCATCCTCCACGCGCTACGACGCGTGCGAGATTAGATTGTTCCATAGTCCTCTCTTGCTTTGGAATTCATATGTAAGACCGGCTGTTCGCAGAGAATCCCGTGATTTTCTGTATGCTAAATTAACGCAAACCCAGCGTTTGCGTTGAGAGTAAGACTGGCGTATACGAAATACACTTCATCTCAGTAGTAGCCATATTTTTCTCACGCGGCCGGGATAGCGTCATGACGCTACCGACATAATAAAAATCACGGCCTCCGCCGACGCGCATTCAGAGTCAATCCAGACGAGCCTAGCTGCTGTAGGAGCGGAGAGCGGTAGAAGCCGACAAAGAGAAGATGAAGTCATGGCAACCACGGCTGCCCCCGTCACCACATTCGTTTTATGTAAGTCAAAATAATTCTATTACATACCAATTGCTACTAATGTCAGAGTAAGATACCACATAGAATATAATAAGGAAATATCGGTGCTTGAAATTCAGTGAATCGTGTTTATTTCAAAGTTATATTTTGATTGCATTTATTTCAGACATAATGGATTATTCCGAGGTTTTTCAATGGTACTACCTCACGAGATATTTCGATGGACAATATTATTTTCAGTATTCGGGAATCAAAGCCGAATGGCACCTGAGTCAACAAACGCCTTTGTAGATAAAAACTTTAAATGATTCTGCATTGTGTTACGAAGTTTGTTCGACTAATTGTATTTTACGTAACCAAATTGACGCACTGAAGTTCCCATATTATTTCACAGTTTAATCAATTGCATTCAAATATAATCAATGATTTATTTTCCATTTTGTTTTCATTTAAACTCATGTAACTGAGTAGGTATACCAAGTAGGTATATCCTAGATTCTCTTTTATTGCTTAAGTAAAGTAAAGTAAAGTAAAGTAAAGTAAAGTAAATAAAGTAAAGTAAAGTGAAGTAAAGTAAAGTAACAAGAAGCATACATAACTCACTAGACCTGTTAAACATTCTGCAACTTTTCATAATTTAGCTGAATAGCTAAATGTATAACTCATGTATATAAGAAAGTTTACAATATATTATAGTATAACCAGTGAAGTGACTTATTTGATTTGATTAAGTTGATGTTCTTCGAGCCTGATCCAACCTGTGATCCTGTTCTTGAATACTCAGTACCTAATTAAGATAATAGCTCGACCGTTACCATCCTGAAATATCCTGACGTAAACTAAAATAAACTGGTGTCAGAATTTAATCATAACCTAACTGTGACCGACAGCATCGGCCATAACAAAGTTGTGCCCAACAACAAAGAGGCACAACAACAATTTGGTGCCTGAAGTGGCACAGGCACAACATAAACATTCACACCATTTAACACAATTCACTTGTATCCAACAATGCCGCAATGACAAGCGAAAGAGCACGAACAGCGGTTTTTTTCTTATGGTGCCACCCATCGTTTTCCACCAACAACGACAATTACACTTCCTCTGAAATTCTATGAGCCGTTCTTTCTAATGCTAATGCTTTCTACAGTTACTAAATTATAGCAGTTTATAATCACGAAATATTTCTGTGTGCACAGTATATACCTTACACTGCAGGGATCGGTAAAAATGTCATCGTGATCACTAGCAATAGTGACGTCGCAGGGGCAGCACAGTAAACTGTTTTTGCTTCACCCCCTCCCTTGCGTATAACTCCCTTACAACTCCAGTACATTTGCATCTATCAGAGGCGGGTTACCTGATTACATTTAGATTGCTTCTTTCTCAAAACCTTCAACGTCAGTTCAGAAACGTGTGTTTAAGGGGATGCGCTACTGAATTTTCTAATTTCTACATTTTAAGAGCTAATGTATTGAAATTTTAATAACATATTATGATCATGATTATGAATTAATCAAGAAAATTTCAATGATCTAAGTCAAGAAATAACTCTTTTAAAAATAAAATTTGAAAATAACACGTTTATTTTGGAAACCGTTTTTTGGAATCTAAAACAAGAGTTTTCTATGTTTTTGTAGTGCATATTATAGCTGAAACACAGGTTGTGGTAATGGAGCATTGGACTTTAGCATATGAAGAGTAAAATAAAAAATAAACACGACATTTCTTCAAAAACGGTCATTTTTCAATAGCGCATACCCTTAAGGACGAATGGGAGAAACAGTGTTTTTGATACATGGTGACAGTTTAGACCCTCTTGTGTTCTATGAAATATTCTATTAGGCACTTCTAGATCAAACATCTAGCGACATTACGACACGTCATAAGATTATTAAGAAATCATAGGTAAGCAAGAACATATCCAATGTAATTATTGTGAACGGAAATGTATAGCCTACAGTATAAAATAAGTATAAAAATAATTTTCTTTTCGTAAGGCAGAACGGAGCGAAGCAATTAAAACATAAAAAACTAAATTCAAACAACAGTTCCGCTACTAAAATATGATGAAACAAGCTTTTAGTCAAAGGGAACTCCACGCAAGTTACATTATTGCTTTGGAAATCGCAAAATCATTGAAGTGCTGCAATGGACAGTTCATTAAAATATGTCTGAATAAAGTTGCTAACATTATTTCTCCGAATAATCTGATGTTTTTAACAGCATGAAATTATTCACACGGACAATACGAAGGAGTATAAGGGATATTGAAACACTAGCTGAACTAGAAATAAAATAAAAGATGCATAAACAGTGGTCTAATCTCTCGCTTTAGGTGGAAACGCAGATATTTATACAGTAGAACTGGTAATGTTCACCGGCAGAGTTAGGAATGCTCTCTCTCTGTGTAAGAATATTTGCTCAATGTCATTGAACTGGAAGGAAATACAATAGGAGAGGATTTATTCCAAGAAATAAAAAAATATATAGAAGAAATGTATCTGAACATAAAACAACTTGTGCCTGTAGTAACATACGGGATTCGAAATACGAATTTAAATGGTCTACTAGGTAGACTAACGTGTTACTAAGCGAGCTGGAAATAAGCGAGGACAAAAAAGTTGTCATTGTTCCTATATAACACACCAGACTGGCTTAGATTTATTTAAAATGCTCTTCATAGAACAATTTGTGTAGTCCTTTCATAGGTCGCCTGCCAATACCCTACATAGCTGCTATGTTTGGCTCTGCATTTAGTATATTTCCGAACAATTGTTTCTGAATGAAAAAATGTAAAATCTAAGCAAAGATCGTGACTAGCAGACGAAAATTTACGAGTTGTATTAAGAGTAGGAATTTGTGACGTATTTTCCTAGGTTGTTGTGGCACAGTAAAAATGAAGTTGAAATAAAATATAATATCTCCATTTATAAATCAATATTGTGTAGTCTACGTCAGATGATTGGGTTGAGAGTCCGCCATTGGGATCCGAAAGGAGTGCTCTATACTCCTTGATTGATATTACATCTTGTGTATTGCGGCCTGAGTCCAGTGATGTCATCGTGAGTACAAATTTGCCGATAGCTGCTTTACAGTATTGAAACAAGAATGCTACCCACTAACAGACGAGTTACTAAATTTAATATCGTATATATTAGATGCTCACAATTTGTACAGTATTTTCATAAAAATCTCTTGTATTATCTTTCATGGACATAACATTTTCTCTGTACTCTACTTGACAGAGTTATTAAACTATTTAAAATGCTTGAGCGAATATTCCTGTTTACCATGTACAGCTGTCAAAAGAAAAAGTGGCCGCTCTCCTGTATCAAAGTTCTCTTCGGATATCTTCGCTACAATTCGGAGACAGGCGATGTTACATGTTGTTGGACCACGTTGCCTGATATCTACAGTTATAATTGAAGTATACTGTGTGTTATTCGATAGCATAATGGTAGCGTTCAGGCCTCTTATTCATGAGGTCCTTGCGTTCGACTACAACCTCGTGCTTTTTATGTCCTTTTTTGTTCTGTTTTTGAGAGAGACAAACTAGACATAATGGCTCCTTTCTCTTTTATGATTATTTTAGTAATTAACATCAGGTTCATTAATATATTATGCCATGACTTTATCATTATCATTATGATATTGTGGCTGCAAATGGAAAGAAAAAAGGTTTTATTCTCAATAAAATATCTTTCGTGGCATAAACAAAACAAATTTACTGGCGTCGGCCTTAAAACATTCAAACAATTAAGCGTTCAAAAAACAAATCAAAAAGCCACAATTCAATATTTAGTCTATCTTCCTCTTATCTCGATCATCTTGCAGTCGAGTGGGCATGGAATTGACTAGTCTTTGCAAATAGCGACTGTTCTTAGACACGATATTCCAGGCATTCTGAACATACACACTTAAATGTTCTGTCCATGGGCAGGTCTTACATTGCAAACCCAGCAATCTACAATCTTTCCTATTTTCTGCCTTCCTCTTAGTCTCCGCATATGATCCACATATCCTAATGTCGTCTATTATTCTTTTCAACCAGAGACCCAACCAATTACTTTTTCTCTTTCTAATCAGTTTCAGCATCATTCTTTCTTCACTCACTTTTTCAAACACAATTTTATTTCTTATTCTGCCTGTCCACTTTACACGCACCGTTCTTCTCCACATCCACATTTCAAATGCTTCAATTCGTTTCTCTTCATTTCGTCGTAATGTCCATGTTCTTTCCCCATACAATGCCACACTCCACACAAAGCACTTCACTAGTCTCTTCCTTAGTTCTTTTTCCAGAGGTCCGCAGAAGATCCTTCTTCTTCTATTAAAAGCTTCCTTTGTTCATGTTTGCAGTTTGCTTGGGAAGGATAGGCCTAAATGCGGTAACATCCCGTTGCTTTCCGCACACCACTATCTCTTTCGCATCTTATTAAATTCCAGGGGGCCCAAGCGTGGAGATGAGGAGAGTGGATTTGACTAATTGGGCCCTCCGGACTTCACCGAAAGTCACGGCAAGGGTTAAAAATATTAATTCTATCAGGATGTTTGACACGGTCAGAGACCGGGAAATCTCAATTAGCCTTTGCCCCCCGCATCCTGGACTAGCTTCTACGAATCATCAGAAGATCTTAGAGTGTGATTGGGCCAATTTTTCCAAAAATGTTTCCACACTTTTGCTCTCGTAGCTCAGCGGACGAACGTCGGAATTTAGATGTCAACGTCTCAGGTTCAATTCCTCGTTACTCCTTTTCATTTTATTGTGGTTCAAGGTAATATAATGTAATAATACAAAAAGAAAAACTAATAGCAGTATTATGCAACTGGATTTTTCCAAACCTAATATTAAATTTATGTTATTTATATCGCTAAAGAACGATTACAATATAAATAACTTGAATATTATTTATACAGTATCACTAAAGAACGATAACAGAATATAAATGATAAATATCGGTTTGTTTAATTAATATATTGCAAAAGAACAATAACAATATAAATAACTTGAATACTGTTTTATAATGCTAAGGAAGGAAAACAGAATATAAATGGTAACTTGAATATTATTTAAATCGCTAAAGAACGATAACAATATAAAAAACGTGAATATTATTCATATCGGAATTTCACAGATTTATTACAGATGTATTTAAGAAATTGTAGAAGAATAGTAAATAGTAACAGTGTCCTATTTATTCTTCTTGGAGCCAAATTTGTAACTTTTAAAAGTGTGGTTACTATGTTGAAGTGTATGTGTTGTAACGGATGCTTGATTTGTTATGTATGTGAGTCAGTTATGGGATGCTTGTTGTCGTCGCAATGTCGTAATTATAATTTGATTGTGTTCGTGTGACTATTGTGTATTAATTTATGATGTATGGTACGGAAAGCTGCATATTTGTGTTATGGAAGTGTTACGTATGTGTGTTGTTAATGTTTTTGAATGTTACAAATCGATACCTGATATTTGTTTTGCAATCGCAATGCCTAATTTACGGATTGTTTATGTTTTGTTTACATCGCGTAAGCTAATTTAATTTTATTTTCCATTTCTCTTTATGCTTATCTTTTTTGTGTATAAAACTATAGCCCTAACATACATATGTAAAATACGGCTAACCCCCATTGGAAATACAATAATAATTATTATTCATATCGTTATAATACGATAACAGAATACAAATGATGACCTGAATTTTATTCATATCTCTGAAGAACGATAACAAAATATAAATAACGTGATATCCATCAAGAACGATAACTGGATATAAATGATAATTTGAATATCATTTACATCGCTAAAGAAAGATTAAAAAATAAAATGAAAACTTGAAGAAGGCCCGAACCCACGACCTTTGAATCATTAAACAAGCACTCTACCGCTGGTATACGAGGCGTAGATATGGAACACTTTCATAGTTCCGGAACTGCTTGTACAAGCACATGCATCGTGTAACATCGCCGCGACCCGAAGTGGACTTTGAAAATATTCACTGTTCACGAGTGCGGCCACTTTTTTTTTTTGACAGCTGTACAGTAGTGACAAAAAAACCGGGCCGACCCTTGTAGCCGATTTCAGAGCCTTGTTCACTCCAGAGCACGATAGACTGGTAACTAAGACTTTCGTGGTTCGAATCCTGACTCGGAAAGAAACTTTATTTTTTTGTTCCTAATTCAAATTTATTCCCAATACTTTTCGATTGCAGCGATATTTTACTACTTAATTAACTTACTATTCCCAGAACATTAATTTTACCAGCAATGTTGAATATTTCCAAAAATGTTACTGCTGTAAGCTGTACTTAACACCTTAAATGACCCAATGATGTCGAAGAACCTCCAACAGTACAAGATGGCAAACTCAATGGTTGCCAATGCGTTCACTGTAGCACCTCAGTGAAAAGCTGATTGCTCTTTTCTCTTTGATAAAAATATAAATAAATACAAAAGCGAAAATTATTCAAGCTCTCCAAAATATTGGTAATGTATCTTAGTTAAAAATTTGGACTACTTTGTGCCAGCCAACACTAAGTTTTTTCGACATACTTGGTCTTGACTCAATATTAAAAGAATTACGTCCCGAACTCTAGCCTTCTGGTGGAAACTATATTGCTACGGAAAAGCGGAAGTCCATCAATTGTATTAACGATACAGCAGAAAACGGAGCTGCCGTGATCGAAGAACGGTAACACATTGGATGAATTTGCAGTTCATTTTGAAGAAGTTTTTCCGATAAGTCTTTGAAATACAATAAATTGAATTATTGTTGTTCCTTCAATTACTTAACATGTTATACTACATATTTAATTGTTGGTATTAACGTTTTCGTCCCTTTTAGGTGCGATATCATCATATACCATATTTTTACATTCATAATATAATAATTTCTGTTTTTGTGTACCATTGATATCAATAAAGTTAAAAGCTTAAAAACAAATATACAAAGATTAGTATAAAATTATAAGTCTTCATTATTTAAATGAAATTAAAAAATTCTTGTGAATAATATCATGTTATTATATTAAAATATGAAGACTTGTTTACAATTCATCTTTGACTATTGTGTCATTTATGAAATTTAATTGCGGGTGTATTGATGTATGTGAGCCTAATATTATAACACTGATAAACTTACATCGACTCGCATTAAATGTATGGGAAATTAATAGTTGTAATTAGGCGTTTATGCGTTTGTTGAAGAAGACAATTAATTTTAATAACTGGAGTAACACATCACGTGTTTTCTATTATAGACGTAAACTTCTGTGTTGGAATTAGTAGCGTAAAATTGTATACTAGCAATGTATTCGAAACTTATTTGACTTGAATCTTCAATCTAGAAGGGGTGTTGTGTGACAATGTGACATCAGAAGATTTCCGAACTGAAAGTAAAATATTTTCGAATATTTATTTGAGATTGAAAATATCAAAATGTGATTAATATTTCTGAAAAATAATTCGTTTATGATATGTCATGAAACTGTAAAGTAAATAAAAATATTATAAATATATAATTTTGATATCAGGAAATAGAAAAATGAATAATAATTATTTTACTAATTTGACGTAAAAAGAATGTTAAATGCTGTGATGTGAAAAATTATGTAACGTATATTAGGCATGTAGACAAACTTATGTAATACTTTGTATTATAGGGGATTGTCTTCAATCTAGAAGTGATGTGGAGTGTTATGTTGCGAAGTTAGTTTTTGAAGCTGAAAATAAATATTGAAAAAATGTAAGTTTGTTAAGGTTATAAAATACTAATCGATTGTTAATAAATGACCAATCAAGTATGTTTTATCTTACGATATAATGGATAAGGGTATAAAATGAAGTATTATATATTGAGTATTATGAAACGTAAGCAAGTCTTCATATTTTAATATAATGAGATGATATTATTCACAAGAATTTTAAATTTAATTTAAATAATGAAGACTTGTAATTTTATATTAATCTTTGAATATTTATTTTTAAGCTTTTAAATTTAATAATATCAATGTTACATAAAAACAGAAGTTATTATATTATGAATGTAAAATATGGTATCTGATGATATCGCAAGTAAAAGCGACGAAAACGTTAATACTAGCAATTAAATAATATGTAGTATAAAGGTTTTATACCTTATGTATAATATGTTAAGTCATTGACGGAAAACATTAAATCTATTTATAGAACATAGGATGAAGACAAAAAAAAAATTTCGCTAAACTGGAGAATTCCCACGGTATCTTTGAACCGTGCCGTTACGTTTAGCACCAAATTTAAGTAAATACACAATCTCGCCAACATAAGAACACTACGTTTGTGTGTGGTATCGTTGTAGAGAGAAATTTGTTTCTTTTCTCTCTCTACCTCCTTCGTTCTGAACATTATTAAGAGATAGCACCACTGTTAGCTACAAGATATATTTGCGCAAATATATTGAAGTAGATTACGTGACTTGGATGAGAGTCTCGAGACAAAACAGTTTTGCTATATTTCTTTTTTTTTATTAAATGTTAAGCACAGGAACGCCATTTCGTAATTTTATTTAAGAAACAAGCCAAACAAATTATCTTTGCATCAAAAACGGATGCTCCCTGGACCAAATTATCGTATTTTATAATTGTTTGAATGCAACAGAAGCGAGAAGTCTTGCACTTGACTATTGCAGTGAATTGTATTTTAAGAATATAGTCGCGAATTTTACTACCACCATTTCGATTGTGTTCTGTTTGGCACGGCTCGGTACGGCCTGGTGACTAGTGGCCAGCGAGTAACGTCGACTATCGACATAGCTCTGCCGTGGGTATTATCCAGTTGTTCCAAAAATTTTTTTCTGCAGGTTGTCAAAGAAGACTGGGCATCTCCAGAATTTGGGAAGGGAACACTTGCTATAAAATAATTATCACTATGTCAGTATTATTATGTTCATAGTGTCACAATGTATTTCTGAAATTTTGAACTCTAAATTTGGTAATGCTTTGTACTGCATTGGATTTTGTTCACAATAAAGAATAGGCCTAATTCATATTTCAACCTTTGGTAGCTTCTTATTCTCTTCATAGGCCAAGCTGGTCTCAATTATTCTTCTCCACTTCTTATCCCGTGCTCTTAAATTCCATTGAGTTACTTGGAAATTCTTAAAGTTTCTTCCTACGTCGCTAAACTGTCATGTGGCTGGTTTTCCTACTTTCCTTGCAGTTTAAAACGGTTAGCGAAAGTAACAAACTTTCTTAGCAACCTCTAAATTTCACTCAGAATATACCAGAGTATGAGAATATTTTTCTAAATATTGGAAAACGATAGGGCAGTGCTCCCCTTCAAAATAAAGTTTCGCTTCTCTGCCATTATAACGGCGAAAATGAGAGTGAGACAAGTGACCAACAGTCTTGGAGCTCACACAGTCAGTTTTTCTCGACCCAAAATTCCATATCAAGAACGCATTTTCGCGTAGCTTGTAATTGCTTCACGTTCCATTTATGTTGACTAACTAGCTGAAAGTACCCGGCGTTGCCCGGGTTGTGCTTTTTGCTTCTTTTTTTATTTAAACTGATTCTTAGACTTTTCGGAAATCTCAGAAACTCAACTATAGACAACCAAAACGAATTGTCTTTAATAAGCTTTCCTCGTCCCTAAAGATGAATCTTTACACAGTGTCACTTACATGAATTAATGAACTTCTTAGCCAAATGCCTGAAAGGATTAACTCAATTTAAAACAACTGTAGGTCACGCAACGAAGGAAATCGTTTTATCACGTCCCTTGCTTTCAAATATTTTATTTTTATTTATTTGTGTTTATTTATTTATTTATTCTGGCGTAGTTAAGGCCATCAGGCCTTCTCTTCCACATCACTAGAAATAAAAATAAAATAATATAAAAATGAAATTATAAATAAAATAAAAACAAACGAAAATATATATATATATAGATTATAGTCACACACACTTCAAATGAGTTAGCATTGTCTTGAGGTTCAGGAAAACAAAATACACCCTTTGGTTCCTGATCGCCCACTTAGCATTGTCTCAAATTTCTACAGATCTTACATTTTATCTCTGCCGGTCAGCGACTGTTAAATTTAAGGTGACTTATCTTAGTCGTGGGAGTCAGCGTATTAAAAAGCATTACAATCTTTCTGCCGTCTCTTTCTTCCCCATCTGCACAGAGGCAGAGATAAAATAATTATAAAATCTGTACATTCATCTGAAGCTATGCATTTCACGTAATTTCATGTCTATGTACGCTTTTGACTTTAATTTCAGAGAGATCTGACGATAAACAGAAAATTCCCTTGTTCTCAGTCTGAACCCGTCGGGGTGTCATCGCAAATGTGACGTTGTACAGAGGCAGAGATAAAATAATTATAAGATCTGTACATCGATCTGAAGCTGTGCATTTCACGTAATTTCATGTCTATATGTGCTTTGACTTGAATTTCAGAGAGAGCTGACGATAAACAGAAAATTCCCTTGTTCCCAGACTGAACTCGTTGGGACGTCATCGTGAGCCAAAATTTATCTCTCTATCGGTTGTACCAAAGAATCAATATATACACACATAATTTAATTTATATTGGAAGATCTTTTTACCTCTTGACCGCTGTACGCCTGTTTATATCATACATAGTTTTTATACGACTTGAGAAATTATAATTATCTCACAAATAGATCATATTAATTACAGTATATTAATTCTTATTTATATACAGAATACAGATGTAATATAAACTCGCAGCAAGTCATTTTTAACATAAAAACTAATATTCTGAGAGACGTATACCGGTATTTCAGAAATTGAATAATTGTTATTTCCACAACGCATAACATACTACATTGACAACATGATTATACAGATAGAATTTCGCAGTAACACATTTTCGGACATAAACATCAATACAGGGCACATATATAAATATAGCCTGTATTTTGAGAAACGTATATTTTAGAATTAATACAGTGTTATTTTCAGTCGGCTTTCGTACATTTATATGTTACGTTAGCAACATGACAAAAGTGTCATTGAATTGCTTTTTGATAGGCATATGTGTAAAATCTTATTTTATTTTTCCATTGCTTTGTATAAAATATAGTTGAGAATGTGGAAAACACGCAGTTTTTAAGCTAATGTCTGCAACTTTGAGCGACTGTCCTTGAGCTTAATTTTAATATGACCATTAATAATGCTAGTGGCACTGAAATTGAAGTTACTTAAAATCAAAAGGCATGTTAGTGGACATACATACATACATACATACATACATACATACATACATACATACATACATACATACCTACATTCAATTTTATATATTAAGATTATAAGACGGCTGTAAAATATACCTATAGAAATGTAATATCCATAAGCACAAAATTTTCTGAAAAAGTTGTGAAATATATAGGTTAAAAATTATGCTTAATTTTGTTACAATTAATTTATTTTATCTCTGTCAAGAACAGATTTTGAATACTAAATCGCTATATAAATTAAAAATGTAAATCAAAGCGCCCATGCTGAAATAAAATATTACACAAATCACAGAAGAACTTGGAAGACCACAAATGAAACGGAGCACACAAGACAAAATGACGATTATTTGCTAAATTATAACACAAAAGATAACGGAAAGAAGGAAGCGCTCTGAGAAATATCAGTGTTTAAGTACCTCCAAGACAGTGTGAAGTTCTTGGAAAGTAATAATTGAAATTCATATTCAAACACATCAACAAAGTAATAATGTAAACGACTGCAGTAAACTGCATAACACAATTAATTACTGTAACAAGAAGTTGCAAATTTATACACAATAACAGTCAAAGTGAGTGAAATTAGAGAAAAACTCTGAAAGAGCCCTTGAGAAAAATAGGAAGATTCAGAAGTTGAAGATAATAATCCAAATGAGAATCTCAGAAAAAAAAATGTATATACCATAGTGAGAGGTGTCCACATTGAAAATTCTGTATGAGTAATGGACAATAACACACGAATGTGATGAAATTGCATTAAAGTTTTCAGATTTTAACCCATTTCCAAGGCAATATAATGCATTAATGAAGCATTTTTGGCACATGAACGTACAAGAAGAAAGTAACATACATTAAAATTTATTTCATTTAAATAAAAGGAGATCAATTTTACCATTTAACCAGTGAAAAGGGTTTAAAGCAAGAGATTAAAGCAAAGGGAAACACAGAAAATTGACATTTATTTTTTGTCTCTTTTGACAAACTCGATCCACAGCTTTTCTTTCGGAGTATAGATGAAGGATGTAGGCACTGCAGTTGTGGTCCTTGGTGTATACCGACACTTTTTGATATAGTACTGTAATAGTACTAAAACCATACAGCACTTGATCAATGCCAGAGCATAGCGGCTTCCTGTGCAAACAAAAGAATTATAATTATTTCTGCTTTCATCGACAAATGATATGTAGTTACTGTTAGAGAGTCCCTCATTTACCTCAACACAAAACAATAATACGCAGTATACATGGAATTAGTGACAGACAGTGAACGAAAGAATTTAATAAAATGAACGAGAAAGCCAGTAATAAGATACAGAATTCCCAGAAAAAATATAAGAAAATGTTTAAACACACTGAGTGCTCATGTGAGACAATTACGAATTTAGCGTGTAATTAAGCAAACTTTCACTTGCATAAGCCTTATGAATTGGGGACTTCACCCGAATAACGGCTTATACCCTTATACGCCCGTTTTCCGACGATCAAGGGATTAGATAGTTGAATGCGTATAGTACACTGTAGTAAATTTTCGTAAGTCTAGCTTCAATACGTAACACAGGACACAATGTTACGTGTTTATGTTGAACAAGTGAACGCGCCCACTACAGCAGCAGTCACGTGCTGTTGCAAGCCGTACTGTAGTAGGCAGTATTCGATGTTTAGGCCTGCTTCAGGTTGTCAGTTGCAGCAGTGTATCATGACCAAAAATATGGGAAAAAAGAAAGCTTGTGAAGAAGACTAAATGGAAAACTGAAGAAAGGAAAATGAATAGAAACAGTGGCAAGTCATATACAACTTATACAGGCAAAGAAATGGAAGAGAGGTCATTTACACCTGTAAAAATATTATGTATGAAAATGTGTACACATGAAATTTCAAAGGACGATCAACTGTCTATTTTTAAACGGTCTTGGGACATGGATTCGAAATTAGAACAATATAATTTTATCACTTCTTACCTTGAAAGAGTGACTCTAAAAACTAAGAAGCTTCAGTCTTTCAAGAATAGGGATAATGTTTGGAAATATAGTGTTTTCTGTAATGGGGGTAAAAAAATTGATGTCAAAACTTTCTATTGAGGCTATTGCAAATTTCAGAGAAACGATTAACAACAGTTCAGAATAAACTGTTTTCAAGTGACATCCTCAATGATAAAAGGGGTATACACTTAAATCGTCCTCATACAATCATGATGCAAAAGTATAAACTGCAATACACTACATCAGGGGTATTTTCAGCTTGAAGCTCATAATCTGCATCATTTGTTTCCTTCAAGATTTGGAAGACGGTAATGGAAGTGACGCAGATGAAAATTTTTTGAGTCCAACACAAATGAACCCAGTGTCTTTGAAACCCTCCAAGGCGGAGGACTGAAGAGATATCTTACAGTTTTTAGATGAAGATGGCTAAAGTTGGCTGAACTCAATGTTGAATAAAGTCGGGATATCATCACACAATGGTGAACATGACTCTAGCAACAATAGTGATGATATATAAAGAAGAAAAAGACATAAAGACAAGAAAACCATAAATTAAAAATGTAATGTTATTTTGTAGGCCTACTTGTGTAATTATTCAATATGTTTATTTAGTATGTTATGGTAAATGTATATTTTATTTTGTTTAATTTATCTTATTTTACTTTTTAAGGCAAAATTATTATTAAAGTACGAGGTGTTCCCATATATAATTAATTTTTATGCAAAGTTAGACACGTAGAACATCAGAATAATTAAAAACAGTACTAAAACAGATTGTCGCCGGAAAAAGGGCGTATACAGAGTTCTATATTATATTTATTTACTAATAGCAGAACATAATATTTGCTGTTATGTTTCAATAATTTAATTTTAAATGTCCTCGAAACTAATTAACAGTAATGAAAAACTTTTTCAACGCAAATATGACGAACCTGACAGCTTACAAACATTGAAATTAGTTTATATCAGGACTACATTTTACTGTATACGCTCTTATTCGGGTGATGTCCCCAATTCAGATTCATGAACAATAGTCCTCTTTAACTATAACCAAACGTTGAGTTGGACCATAACTAATCCCCATTTCATTTTGGTTGATAGGCATTTCTTCTCTACTCACAATCTCTGACATCAGCGAAGGGGAAGATACTATCTCACAAACGTTCGACTGATTGACTTTCAGCACAGTGACAAATTTTATTATCAAAAATGTTTTACCGGTAATCTTTATTTCGAAAGTCCATACTAAGCGTTTGTATTTAATTTTTATTGCTGTTTATATCAATTGGCACACTAAAAAGCCACTGACAGCAGCAGATAAATGTTTTCTTCACCGCTACCTAGTTGCTACTCTACAGTATATATAATGTAGGCTATGTATGTATTTATTCACACTGGAAATGGGTAAATACCCGGTGGCAGTGGTAACTTATAACACCCAATAATTAATAAACACAATTAACAATAATACAATTAATAATAAATTACAATTAATAATAATAATAATAATATAATATTAATAATAATAATAATAATATAATATTAACAAGAAGCATCCTAAATTAAATGAAGCACGATCACTTAAAATAACATTTAAAGTAAATCTAATATGCATCTTAACCCTAAGTTCGAACTTAAACCCACGAGTATATTATATATATATATATATATATATATATATATATATCATGATATATGTTCAAACATGCACAGGTACCTTTCAGTACTACATTCATTTCGATCTCAACTCACTCACTGCACTGGAACTACGACACATTTCACTGTCACTATCCCGATTTCACTAACACTTCAAAAACATTTCACTGTTTAAATAATTTGTACTACCACTATAAACTATAAAACTCACTGACACAAACACACTTCACTGACACAACACACTTCTTCACTGATACAACACTTCAAATAACAAAACACCAATTACACCCTTTAAGTAGTGTATATAATATACTACCGTCTTTTAGTAAGGTCCTTAAGACTATTTTTAAATACATTTTTGGTTATTGGTAAAGCCTTTAGTAAGTCTGCGGGTAAAGCATTCCAGTCCCTGATATTACGATTGAGAAAAGAAACTTTCCACTGTCCGTCCTCTGTCTTCTTTCTCTCAATTTATATAAGTGATCGTTCCTTGCAAAGTAATTTGGAGGCTGCAACCTATTTTTTTATTTATCTCCAGGCAGGCTCACCTCTGTATGTTTTGAACATTGCGCGTAATCGAATTCGGGTTCTCCTGTCTTTGAGTGTGTCCCAATTTATGTTGAATTAATACGACAATGCTTGAGAGCAATCTGGGACAATACATATCGCTCCCCCTGGCTTCATAATACAAACTAACATTCCAATAAATTATTAGTTGAAAATATTGTAAGAACGGCAATAAAATATACTGAAACACGTAACTGTGAAACATCTGTGCCACTGTATTTTATATTCAATTATATACTTCATTTAATATTTTATTTTCTCGTGTGTACAGCTTAAGAGGTGCAGGTAGCTATAAAAGGTGACAGCTACGGCTCTGTCGCCGACAGACTCAGGGCAAGTAATGTAAATAATATTTAGAGATAAATTAATTATATCTTCCATAAGTAAGGGAATTAAGAGTAACGCGTTTATATGTTTTTATGCTCGACCATGCCGAAATGTAGTAATTATACACCTGGTAGCAGCCCTTTAATGGACCTCATTAAAGTACACCTATTCATTAAAGTTCAGATGTTCCACCAATCAGAAAATACCATTGTAGCAATATGAAAGCGCAAGTATCGATTATTCTCCGATATCACAACACTGAAACGTCACGGAGGCTGGAAATCCAATACTTTCGCAGAAGGTTATGTTGAAGAATCGATCCAAAATAAAACTGAAGTCTCAAATACAATATTAAACTCAGTCGAAAAAAACAACACACAAATTAACATCAATTCACCGTCATCTTCCAGCCTTTCACAAAGCACATTCCCTCAAATTCATTTCACCAATTGCACAATAAATCACCTATATTCGAAATAAAGTCAGTTCTGTTACTATAATAATTAGCGTTAATTGTAAATAAAATTCAAATAAATTAAATTTCAAGGTTATATCAAGATTAATGTTTATTTTACTCTCTAGATTATATCAAGGTCAATGTCTACATTTGTTTCTCGGAAAAAATCAATACTTTCGCGTCTGCGCACATCTCATAATTTACGAGGTATTGCACAAAGTCAGTTCCGCTCCTCAGTCACATAAGAATAACATGAATACTTATGAATAATTTCAAGTTAGAGATATGTCGAGCATAAACAGTCGTATAAAACTTAACTATAATGGTAATTAAGACGCTTGTACGAAAATTATGAAACCTGCTTGCGCTCGTTTCATAAACATACTCGCGTCTTAATTACTACCATTATAGGCTCGTTGCATAATATACTATTGTATTTTATATCTTGTTGATTGTGTTTCCAAACAGGAACATTTTCAAACTACTATTTATAATATGGATATTCAGATGTATTTTCGGCTTTGAAAGTCATTAATATTTCTACTTGTACTAATAAAACTTTAATGGTTTAAAATATGATCACAAAATTTTACAAAGCATTTCAGAGATGAGATGCAGACAATACTGTGTCATACAAGAACTTAGTAATTGTGCACTCACCCAAGCAAGTCCTGGGTCCTGCACCGAAAGGCAGGTACGTGCAGCGAGGTCGCTGTGCTGCGCTGCTCTTGTTGAACCTCTCTGGATCAAATGTCTTCGGATGAGGGAAGAATTTAGGATCGTTGTGAAGGGCTAGCACGGGTATCACCATCGGCGTGCCCTTCTGAATTGTGAGGTCTCCTCCATTCGTATGCAGTTCAAACCGTTTCGTGCAAAGTCTCGTGATAAACGGTACAGGCGCGTTCATCCGCAGTGATTCTGCAAACAAACAAACCGTTTAATGAATATAGGAATGTGGAAACCACATACGTAGCTACTAGAGGTCTGCATCGGACGTTTTCGCTCGAGCGCTAAGTAGTTCATAGCATAACCCGATAGGTAGCGCACATGCATGATGGGTAAAATTGTCACGAGCGATAAATCCTCGAACAGTTTAAGCCAAGCGTTAGACATTCGTTCTTGGTACAGTGATGAACTGTGTAGTAACATCATAAATGTTTATCATTTCAAAACTTTGAAGTGTTTAACTAACTAACCTCTCCATAGTACTACTACAAAACTTGCTTTAAAATGTAATATAAATGTTGTAAGTAAATGTTTTTTTTTCCCCCACACAGAAGTGATTTTGTTCTTGCCACATCTGATAGATTTTATTGGATGTAAATGTAATTATTATAAACGGAGAACACAATCACGACAATGCAAGAACTGTATCAAGTTTTCTAGTAGTAGTAGTAATAATAATAATAATAATAATAATAATAATAATAATAATAATAATAATAATAATGATAATAATAATCTCTAATAATTAGTGTATCAATCTTTGCGTCTGTAACAGTTGTGCAGCATGATTATTCGTTTTATTATATTTTCTGTGACGTTATCTCTGTACTATAGTCGCGGCGCTGTTATTCCCGGCGTGACTCCTCCTCTTTGCTTACGTCTTAGGAAGTGAAGGCTCTATAAAGTCTAGGTAGGTAGTACCGTTCGCCATTTTTGTTCTTTCGTTGCCGAGATACTATACGAAGAATCTATTTGCCACGCCGTTGAACATTATCATGTCGTAGCTCCTATGATAATAAACCAAACGCACTGTAATTCAGCAAATAATTGAGCGGCAAATAACGTCTACGTGTGCTTCCTGCGAACGCCAACGAAAGAGCCAAAATGGCGGGCATTTATCGAACCTTAAGAAATGAATAATGTTTTCATAAGCGAATCACAAGACGCACAAGTTTAAATGTGGCCGACTTGCAACGTGATTGGCTGCCGGAAATTACAGCGACGGGACTTGTAATATTGTTATTAATCTACTGCTATATCAATAATATTTTGTAAAACGTTTCTACATTGTTGCAGTATATAGGAGGAACACTATATATGGACCTATCATATGTGGTAAATCAAATATTGAATAATTATTAATTAGCAATAATAACTGTATATCGAAGTTTTTCATACTATTTTATTTATAACTTCATGTTCCTGTTTTGGTACGTTCCATTGACTGTTCCATTAAACGTTTGTCATAAACGCAGAAAATAAAGCCTTATTTTTACCGTGTGAGGAAAATATATGTGTATCTTATCTTTCGCCTTCCATACAAGATAAGACATGTCGGTGAGATGACCTTGTACTGTGCTTCTATTTATTACGAGCGTATCACGACCGATCGTATCTCACTCGAGGGTGCGACACTCTACCGAGTTCAAGCGAGCTATTTAACTCCAGTGCAGCACTCTGGTAGCTACCCAAATATTTAAAGAAAACTATTATAAATAACAATTCAGAATTAAAACTACTTAAATAAAAACATAATATAAAAAATTACACTAACGCACTAAATTCTAAACTTAAAACGACGTGCTACTGAAAATAATGGAATTTTGACAAATTTTATCATTTTGTTTATTTTTGAGCTAAGAAATATACGATTTCGCGAGGAGTATTTTCGTGAAAATGTTATAGCATAATATCAATGTATTAAATCTACAATAAATTTGGTATAAGTTGTGTTAATGTATGAGCTATATGTAACCAAAACTTTAAATTCAATTATCTCAAAAAAATAAATTTTCTATATTTTCAGCGACAAGTATTCATTTTATTTCTCAGGCTGAAACTTGGCACACTTAATCGTTAATATCTCTGTTGTGAAATGGAGCATTTGATGGCTGCATTCAGCATAGTTTTATTGCTGGAGAATTATACGTAAAGCAATATTATTTTCTTTTATTAATGTTTGAAGAAATTATATATTTACAAAGGAACAAATTAGAGTACAGCATTATTAATGTTCCATTGCACAATATGTAGTTTTACCTTTAAAAAATTAGATTAAAAAATAACACTTATTTTAGAAATAAAATTTTCACCAAGATATTAAAAAAATATAAAAAGTTATTTTTTAAGTTATTATAGAAAAGATTAAAATTTACATTATGTGATTATGACATTGATGAGAAGGAACTGTCTACTGAAGGATGCACTGGAAGGAATGGTGAATGGGAGAAGAGTTCGGGGTAGAAGAAGATATGAGATGATAGATGACATTAAAATATATGGATCATATGAGGATACAAATAGGAAGATAGAAAGTAGGAAAGTTTGGAGAAAGAAACGCAGAATTCCTGCACGGAAATATCATATGTACTTCGGTACATCGCAATAATAAGATTGGAGAAAGCCGGGTTTGCAGTGAAAGATCTGCCCTTGGGCAGAACAATGAATGAATGACACACCCACGGACATACACACATACTCACGAATACATGCACGCATACTCACGAACACATACTGTACACACACACACGAATACATACACACACAAGGTGGATGGTAACCTCTGCGCCAAAATTTAAGAAGTGATTCTACATGTTTTAAAATTATGGTTAATTTAACGACGCTCGCATCTGCCGAGGTTATATCAGCGTCGCCGGTGTGTCGGAATTTTGTCCCGCAGGAGTTCTTTTACATTCCACTAAATCTAGTGACATGAGCCTATCGTATTTAAGCACACTTAAATGCCATCGACCTGTGCCGGAATCGAACCCGCAACCTCGGGCACAGAAGCCAGCGCTGTACCAACTGCGTCACTCAGACCGATTTCTACATGTTATATATAACAAAACTTTTATTACACTTTTCCTTCGATAAAGCACCGTTAGGCAGGAAAAAATATTCTTTGCCCAATGTTTGCAGCACTCCATTGCGGCAATGGCTCTAATGGAAATGGCTCATTGCTATACAAGCAGATAGGTGAAAATAATCTGGACAGTAAATATCTTGAATCATTTTTTTCTTTTTTTGCAAACTAAACCGTTTAGCCATGGATTTAAATTGAAAAATAGCGAATAACCCTTTAAATAAATCTTGCAACGCAGCGCACATCCCTGTTACGGACTGAGTACAGCAGAGGGGGAGGGAAAGGTAAGGAGTGCAGGCCGTGCAGCTGTCGTGATGTTGCCAAATTCTTCGTAGAAACATGAGAATTTGCTCTAAAACCGTGAATGTTAGAGAAAAAATGTATTTAGATTTTTCAAATTTCTCCTCAGGATCTATACCAGTTTCACTTTGGTGCAGAGGTTACCATCCACCATGTATACACGAACAAACACACACCGATACACACAAGGTCGGCCTGGGTAGCGCAGTCGGTATAGCGCTGGCCTTCTGCCTTCCCGGCCCAGGTCGATGGCATTTAAGTGTGCTTAAATGCGATAGGCTCATGTCAGTAGATTTATTGGTATGTGAAATAACTCCTGCGGGACAAAATTCCGGCACACCGGTAGTTGCGAGCGTCGTTAAATAAACCACAATTTTTATATCCATACACATGAAAACATACACATATATATACACGAACACTGTACACATACGTACACAAATACATACACACATGAACACACATACACAAACACATACACACAAAAACATACACACTGTATATTACATACAAAACATACAAGAAGACAAATATAGACTACATTCGCAACGGTACACATTGATGACAAATATGCGCAAAGTACAGTTTTAAATATAAAAAAATTATTAATATGAACCTTTGACCACCATGTCGAGGTACTGCATGTCTTCTATGACATCCAAATTTAATCGGTAGTTGTGCTTTTTGATGATGAAGTCAACTTCTTGTATCAGTTTTATTTGTACGTCTCTGTTACAAGCTAGGTAGTACAGCAGCATCGACAATGAAACTGCACAAGTTTCATATCCTTCGGTGAAAAAGGTGAGTGCGTGAGCTGCTACGTCTTCATCGGTGAATTCTGCGTAAAAAAGATACAATTATACAGTATTCCATATCAGAAAAGAGACATTTATGTATATTTTAATCGTAAACAGTATGGAATAATATTGCGATGGCTCAGAACACATTTCTATATCATTCCCGGGTACAAAAAGATAACTTAGACCACATATACATAACACTGATCACTGATCTTATATATTAGTGTCCTGCAATGTTCGAACATGAGAAATGGAACCAAGACATTACAAACTTAGTTTTATTTCATATGAAAACTAATCGCAAGATCTGTACCAAAATCACTAATCGTCTAAAATAGTGATGTCAAAGCAAGCGCATTTTTCTGACCTTGACGTTGTGCGCGGGCATCAAGCGCTAAGTATGGAAAGAGGAAGGGTTGTGTATATGAATAAGCAGCCTGTTGTATTAAGAAAACAGTGGTGCACAAACTTTAGACGGAACGTGAAATTTTATGTCGTTATTTGTATATGCCTTCTTTCTGTTTGATATTATCTATATTGTTTGTAAAGTAAAAGTACTAATACCAATTTCTTAATATTGCAGTTGTGTTTTAAATGTTAATAACATAATAAAGAGTTAATAAGGAATATTCACATAAATTCCATAGTAGTACAACTATATTGTACTGAATGGATTAAATACTTCATTCATAAAGAAAGTGATATCCCAAAAAAAGAGATTGAGTATGACATGATAAGTTGGAATTGATATTGATGGTACCTTTAACCTTATAAAAGTAATCAATAAACCAATCAAAACAATATTACAGTACAAAGCAAAGTTACCTAGGTGCTGTATATGTTTTAAATGTAACTAATATTCCATAACAAAACTCTTATCGAATTATGCTTTTAAGGTGATATTGGTGAGCAAATTCCTGTCATCATAATATTAAATTATTTTCTCGAAATGTGCTGAAGCTATAGAGCTGACATTTTTACAACACATAGGCACATGTCTTTTGCTTATGATGTAACAGTAGTTGCTTTGTTAATTCATTTCCTTATAAACAATTTCCATGCGCAGATTTTCAAAATTTTCAATACATTATCTTCAGTAATACGTATTTACAGTATATTAGATTTACCAAATTATTCTGTAAGGCTACTAAATAAATAGACCTATGTCTGAAAATTTCATTTTTATATAACAAAAGTTGAGAAAATATTTCTTTTGAATAAAAAAATAAAACACACATGTTAGGTCAATTATACCGTGTTCATAGATTTTATTTTATTAGTGTTCATATAACTGTAATATATCACCTTTAATGTATCTTAAAAAAATAAAACTTGTGAAAAATGAGCATTAAAATTTAAACTTACATTTTTATAATGCACTTATACTTTCCAGGCAAATCTAAAAATTAATATGGATACAGTGTTAATAATTTCTCTTCCCTTTATTGAATCAGCGTTGGCCATCCCTGAATATAGCTCGATCAAGCGGCTTATACTACCTCTTTCGTCTGTCTCTTTCCTTTCCGCTGCAAAGCGCCCATGCTCTCCTGAACTCTAAAGCGCGTGCTTGCTCCTATGGGCATCAATTGACATGACTGGTCTAAAACATGAATGGATGGGAGTGGAGAACAACGAAATAAATCGAGATGGAACAAACATGACAGGCCTTCTTGTGTTGAGCGAACATCGAGAATATCGAGCTTCGCCATACTCGACCGAACACAACGCCTGAAATGCACGATGCTATTAGATATGAAATAGTATATTTTCTTGTTAGTAATTTGGCGGCCAGTTCATATCCATTGTTTATTTGCCAAGTTGCGTTGGAAACCCGTAGTGAGGCTCAGAAGGTCGTACACTCACCTTCGGAAAAGGTTTCTTATGAAATGTTCAAATTTGGTATGTATTTATTTTATGTGCACAGTATTTGAAAAGTAACATTGAAATTATGTTAAAATAAACCATAAAATACGTCCAGATTATTAATTTTTAGTCCTACAGAATTCTCTGCTATGATTATTACTTGTTAATAACGGAGAAAAATTTCCTCCGACTCCGGGGATCGAACCCAGGACTCCCAGTTCTACGCACTGGGTGCTCTACCACTGAACTACTCCGAGACTCAATCCGCAGCACCGGATCGAATCACTCTCCTTTGACTTTTTTTCTTTTTGGCCTTACTCCATGTTCGACATACGAGGCGTTCAGAGCTAAAGTGGATCAAGTCTGTTGTTTATTGACTTTACTGGCTTTGAGCCAGAGGCCGTTTTAGGGTCTTATACGCGCAGGATGCCCTCTCCAGCCATTGTAC
Source organism: Periplaneta americana (assembly GCF_040183065.1). Lineage (NCBI taxonomy): Eukaryota > Metazoa > Arthropoda > Insecta > Blattodea > Blattidae > Periplaneta > Periplaneta americana. The sequence goes on from NC_091123.1 coordinate 123,711,021, forward strand.
ATAAATAACAATAAATATATATTTACATACTATATATGACACTATTTCTGGCATAAGTGCCAGTAGGTGTGTGAGTGCGGTGATTGGCTTTTTATTTATTTTATTTTATTTTATTTTTTACTTTATTTTTTTTTTGTTTTAATTATTTTGGTGTAGGCCTAATTTGTTAAATTGGAACGCTTAAGGGATGGTGAACGGGACAAGAGTTCGGGGTAAAAGATATCAGTTGATAGACAGCATTAAAGTATTATATGGGGAGATTAAGAGGGAAGCAAGAAAGGGAAATGCTGGGTTTGCAGTTAAAGACCTGCTCTTGGGCAGAACACTGTGCATACATACATACATTTTTGAGTTTCCCCTTCCGGTGGCAGAAGCGTCTGAATCGTTCTGGAGACTTTCATGGTGTGGTGTTATTTTATTCATCTGCCTCTCTGTTGCTGTCGTGTGTCCTCTCAGACAGTATTCAAATTTCCAACACGTGCTTGTGGTTTTGTTTGTGTGTTTTAGTTTGGTGGTGGGGGCTGGTGGTAGTTGTAGAGGAGTTTCTCCAGTGTTGTTCTGTTGTTTGTGTTCGGGGGATTTGCGAAAATGTGTTGTGTGTATACGCGATTTACTGCCGAATGTGTGTATTTCCTGTTTGTATTGCTTAGGTGTGTGAAGAGTGGCTTTGTTTTTGTGGTAGTGTAAACTGTGTTATTTCTGGTGCGTCTGTGCAGGTGGAAGATTTGGCGGAGAATTCTTCTTTCGCGTGCTTCAAATTTCAATTGGGTCGTTGGAGGGGCTTGTGCGAGGAAAATGGAGGGATATATGCATAGGGATCTAACCAATGCTTTGTATAGGTGGAGGAGTGTTTCGGTTATACAACCGGGTCGATTGATGCCACTTAGGTAGCTTATTGCTCTGGTGGCTGCATTATATTTCCTCCAGGTTTCTTTAGCTACTTCGGTCCAGGAGAGTTTGGAGGTGAGGGGTATTCCTAGATATGTGAGATTCCGCTGGAGTGGAAGTTGAGTGTTGGCTATTGTGATTGGGTTGTTCTGGAGGACTCGAGTCCGGAGTTTTGGGCGGAAGACGCATATCTGTGTTTTGTCTGTGTTGACTGTGATCCGCCACGTGTTGGTCCAATTTAGATACTGCCTGAGTGTTGCGTTTAGTAACTTCCTAGCGGAGGGGAGTCGGGGGTGTGTTGCCCAATATGCGACGTCGTCTGCATATTGTGCCAGTCCTACTAGCGGGTTATTAGGTAGGGGAATATCTGCCACATAGATGTTATACAGAGTGGGAGATATGACACTGCCTTGGGGGACCCCAGCTTCTATTCGGAAGGTCCGAGAAAGTTCGTTCCTTCCGAGTCTCACCTGTCCTGTTCGGTTCGATATGAAGCTGGAGAGCCAACGTGTGATTTCGTGTGGCAGGTTTAAGGATGTGAGTTTATATTTTAGGGCGTCTATCCAAACTGTGTCAAAGGCTCTCTTGGCGTCTAAGGCAATAAGGATGCTGTAGTGTCTGCGTGTATAAGCCTCTTCAATGGGAGTGAGCACTCGTATCAGCTGGTCGTGTAGCTGCGCTCCCGGTCGGAATCCGGCTTGAGTGGTCTGGATTAGATTGCGGTTGCGCATATAGACGGATCAAGTCTAAATTTTCATAAATTGAGTTTAATTCATTTTCTAAATTATATGAAGTTGTATCTTTTCTGAGCAATAATGGATAAAGTCTTAATTCCAAGCATTCGCCGGCAGGTGACACCGGTCACTTCAGGTTCCGATTATTTGTTCACGATGTTCTGAGCCGTAGTGGATCAAGTCACCAAAGCGATGAATCAATTAACATCACAATTATTTATATTTTATAAATCTAAATTTGAGAATGAAGCAATAAAATTATTGCTAGTCAAATTAGATAATCCACTAGAGCAAGTTAACTTTAAATCCTATTATCTAAAAAATACGTCTCTTGATCCACTTTAGCTCTGAACGCCTCATATATTCTGTCATCATACAAGGAGCGCACTCATATGTGTGACTTGTGCGACGGGAACTCCACAGTTTATTTTCACTGTTAGACGAATAAAATCTGTGTAAGGATTATTAATTTTTTGTCCTACAGAATTCTCTGTTATGATTATTATATTTGTAAATAGTCTGTGAAGTCCCGGTAGAGCAGCTAATGCGTAGAACTAGGGGTCCTGGGTTCGATTCCCGGTTCCGGAGCAAATTTTTCTGTTATAAACAAATTAATCATAGAATGGAAACACTATTAAATACGTTCAACAATACTGATCATATTAAACATTAAAACTTGAAACTAAGTTAAATAATATATCACTGTATGAGCAACGCTCGTGTTCGGGGGTTCAATATTGCATTATAGAAATAATAAAAAAAATAAATAATAAATCTGAGTAATAAAGAGTAAATGGTATAAATTACAAATAATGTATGATGATATAAGTAATTACAATTAAATGAGTTTATAACTAATACCCATACGTAAATAAAATTAATATTTAGCTGAACAAGTAAGCTTAACGGAGGTTTTCTTCACCATTGACATGGCCATCACGAACCCCAAATCTCAGCACACCAGACAATTCCCTTTGGCGAATTATAAAGCAGAATGTCGCAAAAGACGCTATGTTTCAAACGCTGAGTAGAAGAATGTTATAAGCAATGCTTTCACACCCGTCATGCCAAATATGATATGAAAAATGAGCAAACAGACCTGGAGACCCATCCATCTAAAGAGAGACGATATAAAAGTACGTTCGGATGTTTTATGTCTGTAAAACGTAACTCAACTCATTTTAAATCTATATTCGCCCATTCTTTTCCACCTTCACTTCCGTTCGAAAGGAAATTATCCTCACGTTCTTGTCGCCCTTTATTATTAATTGCCATCGATGTATAGTATTGCTGTCATACAACCCCTTTCTTCGTTGACCATGATATCAAACTATGATTTCAAATTTTATATGCATTTCTTAATTGTTTTATAATGCTATAGTACAAAAATAGTTTATGAAACACGTTTAATAATGTTATCCAGGTGTTGCATTCATCAATGTTAGGAAACTCGCTTCACTCGTTTCCTAAACATTGGCCATGCAATTAAGTATAACATTATTAACTAGTTTCATAATAAATATTGTTTCCAAGCGATATAATTGTTTAATTCCATAAGTAAGATAAAAGTTATTGCGAAATTGGGACTATTCTTTCGGATAGCTCGTTTTTGAGCTTAATATTATTAACTATAAACAAATAGGAACAATTAAACAAATAGGAACAATAGTAAGTAACCCTAGGTTTGTACGCGACGAAGAATGTTTCGTTTAACAACAAAAAATTTTTCTTTTGTGTGAAATATTATAAATACTGTCAGGGTATAAATACCGAAACATAACAAATGAATAGCATATAATATTTATGTCAACCAATCTGTTCTCTAAAACATTATGCACGATACTGATACCCCGTGACGAAGTTGCAGTCTTGGCCGATGCTATTTACAGATCATAAATTGTAGAGTGTTGGTAACAGAAAATTAGGCAGTTTGTATTCAAATTAGAACATAATCAAGAATATGTGCTGTAGCACCTGAGCACATTAGAAGCAGTCAGCCACTACTAATAGAATACTGGGAATCGTGGCAACACTGTAGGGTACTAACAACGCAATGACCGAAGAATCTCTTGCCAAGGCTTTGTGTCCGTAGCTGGCGTTGGAAGTAAAATTCACCCTCACTCATAATGTTATTGGTTAGTACTGAATTTCTCGCTCAAGGTCATTAGTAGCTATATTACATAGTCTTACTATGCAGTACGTAGAGAGAAATGATAAAACATTAACTTATATCGCGTTTCACTTCTGACTATCGAGGTGGAGAAAAATAACTAGCATGTACTTATGTTTTAGCATTAATGTGGAAATCAAATGAACCAAGAGGAACGTAACGTGTATGCTAATAAAACAAATAATACTCACTCTTGTACCAGGGTGTTGCTGTATTATTTAAATCATTCTCAGCTGCAATGCTCTTCTTGACTTGTAACAGGTACTGCAGATAGTCATTTCGCCGGATGTTATTCTGTTGTCTGTACGCCATGCTCTCCTTGGTCTTTTGTCTGAAGAAATCAGCTACTTTTGACGGGATTATTCTATAAAATATTCAAAACGAAGTGATGAAAAGAATACTGAATAATATATAAGCCTTGATTTTGTTTTGCTAAATCACATACACACACGCAATTCCAGCCTACGCGTATACATTTCAAGAGACATGCAGGAAAAGTAGTTGCATATAAATGCATGGTTGCTCTGAGCACCTTCCTGCATACATTCTCTTGATGCTATGAGTTGGCTTCCAATTCAAAGCCCCTCCTCGGCAAACATCGGCTCTTTCCGTGGAAATGAATAACATGTCATCACTATTTCGTACAGGATAAATAACATTGATTTACGGATTATTTTAATGCATATTATTGCGGCAAAAATTGAACTAAATATTACCATTTGTATTTCTAATACGTACAATCTATACTAATAATAAATCTGTAGCCGAAATTTTTCTGGTAATTTTCGATTTTCCAAAAATAATTGGTCCTAACATATACAATTAACCACCCTGAAACCGAAAATCGCTTTTTTGAAATTTTTGTTTGTATGTCTGTCTGTCTGTCTGTCTGTCTGTATGTTTGTTACCTTTTCACGCGATAATGGCTAAACGGATTTCGATGAAAATTGGAATATAAATTAAGTTCGTTGTAACTTAGATTTTAGTCTATATGGTATTCAAAATACATTATTTAAAAGGGGGGTTATAAGGGGGCCTGAATTAAATAAATCAAAATATCTCACTTATTATTGATTTTTGTGAAAATGTTACATAACAAAAGTTTTTTAAAAAATAATTTGCGATAAGTTTTATTCCTTGAAAAATTTTGATAGGACTGATATTTAATGAGATAAATGTGTTTTAAAATTAAAATAACTGCCATCTAAGGCCGTGTAATGAATTAAAAAACAAATGACTTCGTCTATAAGGGGCCTTGGACAGCAACAATCGAAAGCTATGAAAGATAGCCTACAGATAATGTTTCTGTTTTTTGTATGAAGTAATATCAGAAGCTAAATTAACCGATTTGTATAATTAATTATTAATTCACCATTGGAAAGTGTAGTTTCTCTAAATTGACATAATGCTATAATGTTATTACAGTAACTTCTGAGTGAATCGAGGACAGGTAAGATTAAAATAGCTTCTTATGCACAGAAAACTTGATAAGCTATTCTGTACATTCGTTTCCTGTATTTCCTAAAATAATTTTTATGACCAAATGAGTGGTCTCTGGATCAAAATGATCGCATATTAATTATGAAAATACAATTTAAATTAAGTAACATAATAAACGATGTATCCTTATATCAAACACGAATGTTCCCTGGATCAAATGTCCTATTTTAATTATGTAATTACTTTATATTTATTTCTAACGGGTGCAGCGGAGCGCACGTTACGGCTAGTATATAATAACGTAATGAGATTAAAATGTGAAATTAGAAACAAACGAAATCTAGGTGATTTGTATTTAGTAGGTCTACATAAAAAAACCGGGCACTAGGGTCTCGAGTAGAGAGCTTGCGTAGTTGAATATCGCGTTACTAGGGTCGCACAAGACCACTTCGTCTGGATAAGCAGTAAGCGTATTGGATCATAAGATCTAGCACAGTTAGCAGCCATGTTCGGTCCGTGCAAAGGCCTGATAAGGAAAAGTTGCGATCTGAAAAAGCGATATTTTAATGGAATCTATATCAAGAGTTAATTTAAGAAGGAAATTGCAAAATACCTCAGTTATACCTGTGCATTGTCTTATAATCGCTACGTCATTAGATTATTCACTAGAAATTTATTGCAGCGTCGAAGTCAAGATAGGTTTTCTCTGTTACTATTGACTTCATAACCAGAAAGCGTGAAGTGCTAGTTTCGAAATCCCATATAGCATAATGAAGTACAAGTATAACGAAATCCTAAGGAGCCTTTTAAATTACTAGTACTTCGTTTCAGTGAAATTTAGTTCTATCGAAATACGTTACAATACAGTATCAGTATAACGAATTTCTAAAAACCTCTTAAATTGCTAGTACTTCATTTTCGTGAAATTTCGTTTTATCTAAATACGTTACAATAAAGTGTCAATATAACGAAGTTCTAAGGAACCTCTTTAATTGCTAGTACCTACTTCATTTTCGTGAAATTTCGTTTTATTGAACTACGTTACAATAAAGTACCAGTATAACGAAATTCTAAAGAACCTCTCAAATTATTTGTACTTCGTTTTATGCGTTAATTCTTTCTAAACATAAAGGAATGTTATTTATTTACCAATATTTACGCTGTAAATTCCGTATATCTTGCAGGCAGGTCTGGAAATGCATGAAATTCTGAACTTACATTGAATTTTTAAATATAAAAGTAACAAAGAAAAAAATGGCGTAGGAAGAGTACGAAATTAAAGTTTTAAAAAACATTTTGTAAGATACGAAGTGCTACGTTATTTGGGAAGCCATGTTGTGTGATTAGCAAGTTGTGATAGGTGGAAGAAATCTAAACGGGGAAAACAAAGGAACAACTAAGTTACATAAAACACACAAAAAAATTCAGAAACATCTGTATCATTGTGGACATATTACATTAGCTACATATTTAATTACCACGTATCCACTATCCAATTTCAATATTATTATAATATAAAATACTTCCCTACTTGCTAATGCATTTTACCCTAAATTTAAAATATTTTCCGTTGAAAAGGTATATATTACATCTGCGAGGGAACAGAATTTATATTTCGTTGTACTCTGTGGTGTATTTCTAAACAGAAAAGTGCACTGGCTCTGTGATTTCGATAGTACTGGTAGTTATTGTCTTCGACGTCGTCGTATATGTTCACGAAAAACAGAACAAACTAGCAAAACTACATTTAGGAAGTGGAAACTCTGTTTGTTTCATCTAAACTTCGCTTATAATCTGAAATAATCTTCATGGATTTTAAACAAGCAACAATGAATGCAGCATCTACAGTTTTTCCACATGCAGCTGTAAAGGAGTGCTTATTCCACCTGTGCCAAAATATCCGGCGTAAAGTTGTCAGTGTCGGTTTAAGAGATTCTTATCTTAACAATAGCGTTTTAAGAAATGAAGTGCGACTCTTAATGGCGCTGTCGTTTATTCCCCTTAATGATCTCGTTGAAATCTATGAAGATATCTAGGCTACCATCTCAGAAAACGTAACTGAAGTGGCAGAATATATAGACACAGTATAGTATATACAGTCACGAAGCTCAATAAGTAGTAAATATGCAGCCATAGATAGTTGCTAACCACTAGGATCGCTGATATCGCTTCATTACAGACAATGCGAAACAGTACCGGCACAGTGTATTGTTTCTAGCACCCTCACAACTCAAGCTTCGTGACTGTATAATTATACTAGGCTGTGATATAGATTACAATATTATATTAGAGGTAGACCAGCTCGTGAAAGTCGACGTGCAGTTCGACCCTGATTTGTACCACCGACATGGAGAGTATATAACCAAGTTCAAGAAGGTTAAGGACTGGTATGGTAAATTCCAGCTACTGATTATATCTTACCGTGTTTTAATATGGAGATTCATAGAGACGATACAGAAATACCAACGAGACAATGATTCGTTAATTGCTCAGTCATTAGCTGGACGTAGAAGAATAAACACCTCATTAAAAAAACCTATACCATGAACTTTCAAAAGGTGGACAACATGGTCGGAAATACAATATATATTATAAGGAAAACCATGATATCCATACGTACATTAGAGCGTTGTCATACAGAATGAAGCTGTATATTGAGAATGTTATAGAAGATGAAAATTTAAGTGTGAACCATAAAATATGTAGACATCATTATGTAGACAAATAAACGAGAATAGAAATTATTTGTGTAGACATTTACTATTAGACATTTTGGTATTGAATTTAAAAAAAAAAGTTGACATTCTGTCTGTAGGCATTATTTCTGTATATATTATTTTAATGTACCTAAGTACATATGATATTTCCATGCAGATATTCTGAGTCACCATACGATGAAAGAGTAATGGACTTCAGTCCTACGTTCATAGACATCTATGACGTAGTGCAGAGGGCGGCCACTAGAGGGAACCCAAGAGTTGGAACTTAAACTGAGACGATTCTGTCCGGCACCGGGATGGGTATCCGGTGTGGCCTAGTGGATAAAGCATCAGCACGTAGAGATGAAAACCCGGGTTCAAATCCCGGTGCCGGAGAGAATTTTTCTCCGTTCCATTACTCTTTCATCGTATGATGACGCAGAATATCTGCATGGAAATATCATATGTACTTCGGCAAATTAAAATAATATATATGATATGCGTAAATCACTTCGTGATTTAAGACGGCCCTTATTCCGTCGGATCCCGGCCAACTAGTCACTCATAACGAGTGCACCTCAGCACATGTGTGAACTTCAGTCCTACGTTCATAGACATCTATGACGTAGTGCAGAGGGCGGGCACTAGAGGAAACCCAAGAGTTGGAACTTAAACTGAGACGATTCTGTCCAGCACCGGAATGGGTATCCGGTGCGGCCTAGTGGATAAAGCATCAGCACGTAGAGCTGAAAACCCAGGTTCAAATCCCGGCGCCGGAGAGAATTTTTCTCCGTTCCATTACCCTTTCATCGTATTATTTCTATAGACAAAGTGACTGTGAATCGGATCCCACATATTACAATACAACCTGTATATTAAGCATGTATGCAAGCATGTATCTATGTATACAGGCTTTAAGGGGTATTAGTGTCATTATTTTAACTGCTGATTATTCATGTCATAAGGAAGAAAAAAGTCCTCACAAATTTTTATAATTGCACTATTTAACTATTATTGACGTTTACAATATTAAACGTTTTGCAACGTTGCTGGAAGGGGAGGAGGGGTTTACAAGTACACAGTACAGCTCAAGCAGGTACAGACATACCGGTACAAAACAGATGCTCTGTTCTAATACAGAGGCGGACAGGGCAATTGCTGTTTACATAAAACGAGTAGCAAATACAAACTTTCAATCTCATTAATAGAATGTTAAATTTACATTTTATTTAACAATATTGCTCCCTTTTTATTGTACGTCTAAAAAATAAACAATAATGGTTTACTGCACAAAAATCACACGAATTATTTTTCTAAAGCAAAATTTTAATCTCTCCCGCTTCCATAAAGCAGCATCATTTTTAAAGAAATTTCTGGTTGTGTGATTTTCGAAACGGGGTAAGGATCTCCCAGTTTAGAATAATCGTTGAGAAATTGCTAGAAAAGTTCGACGATTAATAACCTTCTTTGCGGAAAACGTTGACGGTACATCCTTCTTCCCGGACTTAAATTACGAAGACTTTCTCTACAAATTAATAACATATGATATTCCTGAATTGTGAATGACATAAGTTCTTTAACGAATAGGCCTACCTATACTCAACAGGTATCCGCTCGGCAGGAGACCTATGGACAGGGAGTTTGAACTCAGCTGATCTGCACATCTTTGCAGACTACTGTCAGCAGCACGAATCCTGCCAAACACGTTGCCACGTCTCTCACCCCAGAATATTAACAAATTTAAGCATTACTTATTATTTAATTTCACGAAAACGTAATAGAACACACAAATATTTATTTAAAGTAATATTAATTCTTTACTAGATGTACCTACTGATGTAATTGTTTTCGTAATTTTTTACTCACGATATAAGCAGTATAACGTAAATAAAATAAGGCAAGAAATATTTTTTCCTGGGAAAACTATAAAGTTTTGACCCTATGTTGTATGGAAATTTTTGATCCTGTAGATCGTCCCCAAGGACTGTGAAAAGGACGGCACTTATACCCCTTACACCCTGTATATGTAAGCGCGTATGTAAGTCTGTGTAAATAAACAGGTATGCACATATGGTATGTAAGATATGATGAATTGAATTACCTCAGCCCGAAGAAATTCGACAGTCTTGGTGCTATAAATAAAAAGGATTGAGCAATTCCTTTGCGGATTGTTGGTTGGAAGAAATTTCTGCAATAAACTCGAAATTCACTTCTGGAATTTTGAAAAGAGTTGTGTCGCATCCCATAAGCACACGTTGCCACCGAATCTTCGGACAGATTCTTCGCCAATTCTGTGGCTTCTCTAAGCCCACCTGAAATCAAAAAGCACAATCTCATATCACGAAACGTAATAATTAGTATGATTCAAACAAATTGTGTATCACGTGCTGGATGGGTACAGGCTATCAAAATTTGTGATTCTATTACTCACAACTTTGTAACCCTTCGTGCATATATGCCTATCTATGTTCTCCCTGTTGTTTATCTAGCCTGGTTTCAATCAGTTATTCAATACGGAATAATAGGATGGGGTGGAATGACAAAGACTATCCTAACTCCATTAATATTACTACAAAAACGTATCATCAAAATTTGTCTGCATAAACCACTTGATTATCCGACACAATTTATTTATTCTGAATTCCAAGTACTAAAAATTGAGCAACTATATAAACATACAGTACTAATATATTTTCACAAAAATCGAATGAATTTTATAGCTGAAAAACATATATATAACACCAGAAGAAATGTCCCAACTCTTTTGGCAGAACCTAAATGCCACACTACAGCTGGATTAAGACACAGTAGGAATTATGGACGAAGACTATACAATTCAGTATTGAAAAATAATCCAGACCTAAGCAATTTACACATTCTTAAGTTTAAAAATAAAGTGAAAATATTTGTATGATATTTGATAAATTTTATTATTATTTTTTTAAGTGTTACTAGCATTATATGGTACTAATTTTTATTGTATTTATCTGATGCATGTAACCTATAAGATAAAACATTGTAATAAATACAAATAGATCGTTTTCTTAATTAATAACAGTGTATATCTCCAATAAGTGATTCCTTAGCATCGTCACAGATACACTTGATTGTACTTGTCACTATCTCTTGTCACTTAAGAGTTATTGAAATTTATATTTTCCCCACCATTCATAAAATAATATGATATGATACCTCTTTCACAAAAGGGGAGATCTATAACTGAAACTAGATTAATATATTTCATTATTATTTGTATTTATCCTGGTAACAATAAACAGTTTGACTCGTAGACATTTTGTTTTTGCAGCATTAAATTCCCATGATTGTACGAGAAGATTCGAAGAGAACGGCAGTTACGTAGACTTTCGGTACCCCCCTACTACCATTAATGCACAACACAATGTCAATACGGCGGTTGCTGTCGTCTGTGATACAAAGAACTTTTCTGTTTATTTGCGAGTTCGTCATTTTTTCCGGTTATTATATACTTATTTAAGTTGTGTTAACTCTCGCTAGTGGTTTTATATTTTATTTTATCCGTCTTAGTATTTATTTTATTATTGTAAATATTTTTGTTTTATTACTATTATATTATTATTATTATTATTACTATTATTATTACTATTATTATTACTATTATTATTATTATTATTAATGAATTATTTTGTATTACAATCTTTGTATCATTTCTGTCACGATTATGCTAATAATATTATTATTATATTATTATTGTTATTATTGTTATTATTATTATTATTATTACTATTATTTGTATCATCAGCATTATTATTTGATCCCTTTAAAATTTATGTAGACTACTGGAGTGTACCCGAGCACGAGCATATGCTCATTTCGGGTATCCATACATATGTATTCATTTCAAATGTAAACTGTAAATAAATTTGAATTTGAATTTGAAATTTGAATATTGAAACAGATTTCACAATAGTAATAAAGCCTTCCTGTAACAGCACTTTTTACAAAGAGAAAATTGGAGATATCGTTGTCAAGAGGAAGAAATTCATGCTCAAGGATGGATTCGATTGTATGCGGCTATCGCGGTGACTAACATTAGCTTATTGGATAATTCAGTAACAGCTACACTCTTCTACTTTAAAATATAAATAATTCATACATGTAAGGTGTTATGTATTTGAAAATCTTCTGACTGATATACATGAATCATACAATTAGACAAACAATGACCGGCTGTCAGACTCTAAGTCCCCATCGGAAGACTTCTGTTTAATTCTTTAGAGCAGCGGTGACCAAAGCGGGTGTCGTGATTACATCGTGTAATCACAGACATTCAAACGGGTATACACGAGGAATTTCCTGTACATTGCTGTGTGTTTCATTCACGTACTGAAGGCAACACAGTGGCGATATCATGTCGCTCTAAAAGCAGTAAGAGGTGATTTCGTAAAGAATGAGAAGGAGAACTTTTTTGTTGTTCCGTCGGACAAAATGTAATGTTTACTTTGCTCAACGGTTCAATTAGGAGTATACAGAAACATTAATTGCGACACTGAATAATATATTATTATTATTATTATTATTATTATTATTATTATTATTATTATTGACCACTATGTGTTTCTATCATTCTTCTGTACGTGCATGAATATTGACATTTTTAGATCTTCTCCCTAGAATGATAAAATTATTAGGGCCGTATTCATAGACATTTTTAGCGCGGGTTTCCGGTGGATGATCAGCGTTTTTCGTATTCATAAACCAGTGTTAGCGATAGGATATGATTTGAATTCTGTACAATAACCAGGGGATAGCCGGAGCTAGCTTAGTACGCTCGTAGCGCGTGCTGCGAAATGTCTATGAATTTTTAGATTTTATCTCAGTTTTAATCTTCTTAATCTTTAGATGAGGGTAACTATTTATTAGTTATTCATTTAATAATCATATTGTAGAAAAACTGATTCAATATTATGTGCCAACGAACTGTTAAACGCCAGGAATTGACATGTCTTAAATCATAGCCAGGAAGAGAAAGATGACATAAAAAAATGTAACCTATTGGGGTTTGAAATATCTCGTGCTTTAAAGCCTTTTAATAGAACAAAATTTCTCGAAAGATTAATGATTAAAATAGCTTAAATAATTTGTCCATAAGAAGTTTTTAATTTTGAAAAATCTACGAATTACTCGACCAGGTATCGAGAGAAGAATTTGGAAAATTCATGATTATATTCAAGAGGAAGGTTAAAAAAAGAAGCAAGGAAAATAGTATATTATTCACTGGCTCTTGATGACTGCAGTGACATTACTGATACAACGAAGCTTCATATTTTTATCCGCGGGATTGATCAAGATGTTAGTACAGGAACAACCACTGGTTGTAGTTGTCATGCCAATTACCTTTCCTCCGTCTCCTTACTTCATAGGCTGTCTGTCGCATGTAATCACTGCAGTTCGAGGTTTGGTCACCGCTGCTTTAGAGCTTAGGTTTATACGTTAACAAATTTCTCATGCAAGACTCCGCTTACTTTTTCTTTATTTGTATTTTTTTTTTGTCTGTTTATAGATAAAAGTGTTATGACCGATCTCCTTTAGTGTCAATTTGTCTGTAAATCCACCTTCGGGCAGCGACTGGCTCACATGACTAATGGAAGCATGTTTATTTTGCACCTAATGTACCTTTTGTTACAGGCCTATAAGAACCTTATAGTGTAAGTCCCTTAATATAATACTTATTGCCTTTCAAGCAACCCGGAGCTTCATTACCGTTCTCACATAAGCCCGCCATTGGTCCCTATCCTGAGCAAGATTAATCCAGTCTTACCATCATATCCCACCGCTCTCAAATCCATTTTAATATTATCTTCCCATCTACGTCTCGGCCTCCCCAAAGGTCTTTTTCCCTCCAGCCTCCCAACTAACACTCTATATGCATTTCTGGATTCGCCCACACGTGCTACATGCCCTGCCCATCTCAAACGTCTGGATTTAATGTTCCTAATTATGTCAGGTGAAGAACACAATGCGTGGAGTTTTGTGTTGTGTAACTTTCTCCATTCTCCTGTAACTTCATCCCTCTTAGCCCCAAATATTTTCCTAAGCACCTTATTCTCAAATACCCTTATTCTCTGTTCCTCTCTCAAAGTGAGAGTCCGAGTTTCACAACCATACAGAACAACCGGTAATGTAACTGTCTTATAAATTCTAACTTTCAGATTTTTTGACAGCAGACTAGATGACAAAAGGTTCTCATCCGAATAATAACAGGCATTTGCCATATTTATTCTACGTTTAATTTACTCGCGAGTATCATTTATATTTGTTACTGTTGCTCAAAGATATTTGAATTTTTCCACCTCTTCGATGGATTAATCGCCAATTTTTATATTTCCACTTCGTACAATATTCTGGTTACGAGACATAATCATATACTTCGTGTTTTTGGGATTTACTTCCAAACCTATCTCTTTACTTGATTCAAGTAAAATTTCAGTTTTTTCCCTAATCATTTGTGGATTTTCTCCTAACATATTCAAGTCATCCGCATAGATAAGAAGCTGGTATAACCCGTTCAATTCCAAACCCTATCTGTTATCCTGAACTTTCCTAATGGCATATTCTAGAGCGAAGTTAAAAAGTAAAGGTTATAGTGTATCTCCTTGCTTTAGCCCACAGTGAAATGGAAAAGTATCGGATAAAAACTGGCCTATACGGACTCTGCTGTAAGTTTCACTGAGACACATTTTAATTAATCGAAAATAATAATAATAATAATAATAATAATAATAATAATAATAATAATAATTTATTATTATTATTATTATTATTATTATTATTATTATTATTATTATTATTATTATTATTATTATATCGTCATCATCATATTCAAAACCCCGAGTTTCCTCTATGAGTAGAACCGTACACAATGGAATGGAAAAATTCCTACTTAAAGTCCAGATTAAGGGGAAATCTCTCATTTCGCTTTAATTTGCAGAAAGACTTCGGCGTATCCTTAGGCTAAAGTGTGTACCGGGTTTTTCCTACACTGCATCTACTACTGCTGCCATTTTCAGACTTTCAGGTGTTATATATTTTCAAAGAATGAGGTCACTCTGTATGAGAGACATGCTGAGCAGGCAAAGAAGGCGCCAGAAGCGTAGCTCTGACTACATTTTTATTTGAGGTCAGGCAAGTCTGGGAGTCCTACTTCCCTTTCCCTTGTACGCCTCAAAGACGTGTAAGCGGACGCCTCTTTTTTCGTTCCAACATTTTTATACAGAGTAAAATGGAAATTTCTTGAATAGTTCAGTGTTAAAACCCAGACTTGCCATTTCATGTACTAAAGGTTCGATTTCCAGCGTTGGAATTGTACTCATGGTGGAAAGGTAAGGCAATTTTGCTGGGGTTCTCCAGTTTTCTGTACCATTTTCAATTTTAATTCCACCAACACTACCAAATTCCGCATTCCCTTCTCTGCATTTTATATAATTTTAAGTCATCGATAAATATGGAAGAGATCAGCTGCAGGACTTTCTGGGAATTGAGCAGATTTGAGGATCTAATGCAGTAGTGTCCAAAGCGGGTATTGTACTCGCAGTCACAGACATTCAAAAGGGTAAGAGGAATTTGCTGTATATTTCCGTCTCATTCACGTACTGAAGACAAGTAATGGCTTATCATGTCGCTCTCCGAACCCTCTGTCTCTACAAAAAGAAAGTGAAGATTTCGTACATAAAGGGAAATAGTAACTTTTTGTTCTTCTGTGGGAGAAAAAATAATATGTTTGCTTTTTCTCAACGGTTCAATTAGGAATATGCAGAACCAACATAGAAAACATTACAACAATTAATTGTCACACTGAATACATAGACATTATTATTATTATTATTATTATTAGTATTACTTACTTACTTACTTGCTTGCTTTTAAGGATCCCGGAGGTTCATTGCCACCCACACATAAGCCCACCATTGGTCCCTATCCTGAGCAAGATTAATCCATTTTCTGTCATCATATCCCATCTCCCTCAAATCCATTTTAATATTTTCTTCCCATCTACATCTCGGCCTCCCTAAAGGTCTTTTTCCCTCCGGCCTCCCAACTAACACTCTATATGCATTTCTGGATTCGCCCATACGTGCTACATGCCTTGCCCATCTCAAACGTCTGGATTTAATGTTCCTAATTACGTCAGGTGAAGAATACAATGCGTGCAGTTCTGTGTTGTGTAACTTTCTCCATTCTCCTGTAACTTCATCCCTCTTAGCCCCAAATATTTTCCTAAGCACCTTATTTTCAAACACCCTTAACCTATGTTCCTCTCTCAAAGTGAGAGTCCAAGTTTCACAACCATAAAGAACAACCGGTAATATAACTGTTTTATAAATTCTAACTTTCAGACTTTTTTACAGCAGACTGGATGATAAAAGCCTCTCAACCTAATAATAACAGGATTATTATTATTATTATTATTATTATTATTATTATTGATCAGTAAGTATTCTTATTATGTACAATAAGGTCCGAAAGTTTTGTCATCCCCTCCCCTCTTAATTGTATGTTGATGTGCATCCATTTTGAAGATGCCATAGCAGATGTATGATAAAGGTTGATACTTCACGTTCCAGCTTGTTTAGTGATCCAAAACATCAATATGGGCACAATCATTGTCGCGGCAGAAAATGATGCGGCACCATGTCCTGTGTGAAATTTTCCCTGAATGCCTCTGTAAAAGCTTGCTTCAAATCTTCAATTGTTTTGTATCGATGTTTCGAGACATGGTGCTTAATTATTCCCCAAAGGGAAATCACACCGCCTTTTCTGTGGAAAATTTCACACAGGACATGGCGCCGCATCATTTTGTGCCGCGACAATGATGGTGCCATACTGATGTTCTGGATCACTAAACAAGCTGGAACGTAAAGTATCAACCATTGTCACACATCTGCTATGACATGTTCAAAATGGATGCACATCAACATACAAACAAGGAGGGGTGACGAGACTTTCGGACCTTACTGTACATAAATATTTGATTTTTTTTTTCAAATCTCCTTCCTTGAAGGATAAAATTACTATGTTATTGCTCAATAATTCTAAGTTTTTAATTTTAGACGAAACTATTATCAGTTATTTACAAGTTATTCATTTAATAACGTTGTAGAAAAAACGGATTCAAATCATAGGATACCTTTTCATAATTGAAAGTAAGCGTAAGGCTGTACATTATACAAAATAATTTTCACATCAGACCTACTTCTAATCTTAATATTTTAACAGTGTTTTAAATCAGTATATATATTAAAGTTTTATGACATCTTTTGCATGATTTTACTTTTAACAAACCATAGTTTAATGTAACGCATTTTATTTCAATGTAACTGTTCGATTCAAGAGGTAATAATGATCTGAAGATGGTTTTTATAAAACCGAAAACGTTAATCAAGGAAATGAAATAAAAAATAAAACATTGTATTTTTAAATCAGATAAGTTTATGACGGTCATTTTGAGAAAACATTGATAAATTAATACAACTTATCAGAACAAAGATGGGTATTAAATTACAGCGGTTCTCAAACTTTCGTAGTTCGAGCCCCTTTTCTATTGCCTTCGAGAGTTGTGCCCCCCCCCCCACATAATATAAGATAGAAAGATAGATGAGAATAACCCAATACGCGGGAATTTAAACTCGATTGGAAACACTGGCTATTGCTCCCGATTTAGTTCAATCGCGCAGTATTATGACGTCATTTCCTGTTACTCGAATTTTGGCTGCAGATATCGATGAGTCTCGAACTTTCTAGATAGAAAATATTATGCGATTAGAAAAGCAGCGTGTCGCGGGTGACTTGTTAGTTATTCCATTGCGACCAAGAACCACATTTAGAACGTATAACCCAGTATATCAAACATTATCTGAATTATAGAAGCGTCATATGCAATTTTATTTATGCATCGCAGTAGACTTCATAAAGACATCCTTTATTACCATTCAAGTCAGTAAATATCTCCGGACCAGCCGAAGAAAAACTGAACTGAAAATTCAGCAAAGCGGCCGTAACATCGACAGAGCTTAACACTTTGCAAGAAGAGGAAGAAAATATATAAATATGTGTTATTAGAGGAATAAATTTGTGTACAATAACAGAAAGAATTATAAAACATAAATTGTTTAAGGAAACAAAATATAACTGACAATGAAATAAAGAAAAATATATAGTCTCAATAATAGTAAGAATAATAGTAATAATAATAATAATAATAATAATAATAATAATAATAATAATAATAATAATAATAACAATAATAACGACCACTACAACTATTACTGCTACCATAATTTTACTCCACTTCTTTTCTTTGTTTTTATTTTCATATAAGTCTCTACTAATTTCTTCATCGGTTAGGTTTCCTTACCTTGATATTTTTCCTGCGTGAGATGGGAAATGAAGTGCTGACAGACCCCTAGAATTACAGGAAACATTAATTTGAGATTGTCTGTCTCAAATGCGGGTCTAAGCTTCGGTTTAGACTCGTCCCACCTGAAAACTAAGAAGTTAAGTGTCCTTTACAAACGCACATCCTCAATCAATACAATTAAATCTTAAATGGTTCTACAAAGTTTACAAAGTTGCTGAGAAAAGAAAGTTACAATTACATCGAATTCGTTTAACAGATTTTCCTGTAGGACAGAGCGGGGAGACTGCTTTAATTGAGTTGAAAATAATGTCAAGATCGGAGACACAATGACATCATTAGATACAAGTTACTTATTGTTTGAAATGTAAATATGAAGTGCAAAAAAGAACCAAGATAAACATCAACAGTTTTACTAATAAACAGTGTAGGTACGATTCTTATACGAGGCTTATGCAGAGATGGAACAAAATATTATTAATAAACAGGGCCGGGTATTTATAGCGATCGCGAAAATCATGACATAGTAGATATACAATAGAGTTTTACTAATCTTTACGAATTAAGTGATTCTCACTAATAATATGCAGATAAAAGAATCGCGACAAATCGTGAAATATACTTCTAATAGCGAAATATGAACACTTTCGCGAATTACTACTCTTGCGTCATTTTATAGTGAATTTCGTATTCTGAGTTTTTTATTCGGATTTTTTTTTCACTTGAATTTGCTATATATCCAAGTAGGCTACATTACATGGTATTCCAGGTGTTCTGATTACATTAGTGAACTCAAAAGACGGAGAATTCAACATTTCACTATTGAAAATGTTAATTTGAGCGCTGCAAGTTTTTTTCGTTTTTTAATGAATGTGTGTTAAAAACAGTTTCAATCCAACAAAATATTGTCTATTGGCCATACCGCACCTTTACCAGAATCCAACGAACCTTTAATGTCAATTATTTGGAAAGTAATATTCATACTGAGTTAATACTCCAATTCCAAAATAATTGTATTTTCCAAAATTTTAATCAATTTCCGCCAAGAGTAGAAATCAATATCCAACAATCTCCGCCGACACCAATATTAAAAAACACAAATGATAAAATTAATGTCCTTAAATACCATGCATATTAATAAACCATGCATAAGCGATGAATATATAAACAGTGTGTAAATATACATCGGAAATGTTTTGCTGTAGTTATACACATGAAACCCTCTATTTAGGCGCTGTATACAGAGAAAAATGGCCGTCTCTCTAACAGCTGTTCGTATCGATTGTCATTTTTATGATGGTTTCTTGTAACCACAGAAGAACAAATTAAAGAGTACATAATAATTAGAATAATATTGTTGTAGCTGAACTCTTGGATCAAAATATAATATGGTAATCAATCAGATCCAGTTGTACCATCGATATTTAGCGCGGCACACTAGCGTACACTGTCGGATGCAACAAAGAATCTCAGTTATTCGTACCTTTCGTAATAAAATAATGACGAAACTATAACGTAGCTGTATAACAGTTGTATTGTTATACACGACGTGTATAGTGATTATTAGTCAAGAATAATAATTTATACACGACTTAAAAACGAACTATTCACTGTATAAGTAAAAGCCATATAAACACATGTACAAGAGTTTTTATTTAATAAGACCGTCAATTTATTTATTTATTTATTTTTTGTAGATTTGTCCAATTTA
Organism: Periplaneta americana; assembly: GCF_040183065.1. Lineage (NCBI taxonomy): Eukaryota > Metazoa > Arthropoda > Insecta > Blattodea > Blattidae > Periplaneta > Periplaneta americana. Next base: position 123,731,056 of record NC_091123.1, read on the forward strand.
TTTATTTTTATAAAATATGCGGAAAAACAAACGACATTGAAATATTATTTATTTGTATTGGTACAGTATGTCTTCAAAATATGTACCATTACGTGCCACACATTGTTCATAACGTTTCTGAAGATTACTGAACATACTGATGAAAAAGTTGCTGTAAGGACACAAAAATGACGTTATCTCGCGTAATTCGTTAATGTTTGTATGTGAGTCATCTGTCTTGAAAACTGATTCTTTCAACATGTCCCATATATACCTATCTGGGACCGTGAGATCCGGGGAGCGGGAAGGTTATGAGAATGGAGTTCCACCAGAAATTAGGCGATCTCATTAGGGTGTCCACAGGCACATTTAGCACACTCCCCGCATATGTGCCTATGCTGCTCTGCAAAGATATGACTCACGAAACTCCATAATACACGAATACAGTATATATAGTATCTTCTCCAGACCTAACTTTATTAAATTCACAAAAACGCTTTTGTATCCATACAACAATGTTAACATAGTTCGTTAAATGTTGACGTCTCGTGCTGCTATACATTCGGTTGCGTTACAGTCCAAGTTCGACATCGGAATTACGATACGAACTTCCTAGCTGTGATTACAAAAGAAAATTAAAAATTTTCTTGGAAACAATTATTACGGTTTTAACAGTATATGCCACAAACGAGATACACTATTAGATTCACAAAGTAGTTGTTCACCTGATGATAGTAAGATATACTGTATCATATTTCAGATATGCTCCAGTAACTTCTTGCGACTTAGAACGAATATTTTCAGAGTACAAATATTGTTTTCTTTTTCAGAATATAAAAGGACTATTTCTTTCGATAAAGTGAAAATATTCATTGTTATTTGTTATAATGAGGCTAGAATAATAAATTTATACTTTGTATGTTAATTTTATATGTAGGCCTATAGGTAAATTGTTTTACTTTGGGAGTTACAAAGTTTATAATTAAAAAATTGTTTTTTTTTTTATATTATTCTTTTATTATTTTCTTGTTCTAAGGCTGTGGACGATTGGTTACCACCCGGCTGTACATGTTTGTCGTTCTGGTTCACTGATATTTGAGAGATGTGCTGTTACTGTTCATTCGGTAAATAGTCCAAGCTTACACAACTTAACAGTTTTGGTACCAGCTTCCTAGGTTTGTTTACGAATAGTTGTGGCTAAACCTATGCAGAGCAGGGTTACATTCATTCTAAAGGCGTGGGATAGCAAACATTAAGGGAAATCATTAAGATAGTATTATGAAAAATTTCGGTACAGCTGTACAGCATGGCCTCTATGAAGACGTTGCTAAAGCGGCCAGTTTTTCTTTCCATGAGTGTACTTTGAGTAAACCATCGTGAAAATTTTTGAGGTGGGACTAATTTCGGAATGTCACTTCATATGAAGAGAAAAATATTGCGAGCCCTTAATCAATTACTTCTCTTGCCATAGAATCATATTCTTCATTTGTGTACAGAAAAAAAAAACATTTGAACCAACACAACTGTTGTTTCATTCCCGAAACTCTGAGACGTATTCTATATGTCGGTGTAGTCCTGAATTTGTTTCCCAATAGCGGTTCCCAACTTTTACGTCCATTAACCAAATGGAGCAATGGTAGAATGCCGAGCCTACCACCTACCACCTACCAGCGTCGTTGTCCAGAAAAAATATTATTTGCATAAACCGGGATTAGAACCCGGGATACCATTAGGGAATTCTGACTCTACAGCCGTTCGACTAACGGAGATCCGAGTAATAATTATAATTATAATATAATAACTTAATAATTATAAAATACATGACATAAATTTCATTATTATACGTATTATTGAGCTTTCACTTACATTTGTCCTTTCAGATATAAAAGGTTCCTTCCGATCAGAGGGTACGTTTCGACGTCAACTTCGAAGTCATTGTCGTGAAAGCAATCGAAATGTGTCACGATCACAGATTCTATTAGCTGTGGATCTCGCAACAATAGCATCGGCTGTCGGAATTTAAATATTCCTCCTAACTGTTTTCCATCCAATTCTCTGAAACAAAAATAAAAAAAAAAAAACAAATAATGCAGACGTATTCAACAATAAAATTAACAATGGAATTCTCTTCGCTTCCTTCTTACTTCCCTATTGAATGAAATGATTTATATGCACAGCATTAGCAGGAAAAATATGTTTCAGGCCTGTGACCTTCACTGTGTGAGTATCAAAATTAATATATTAGTACAGTCTAGTATATACAGTCACGGAGCTTGAGTTGATGAGGTTGCTAGGAACAATAGACTGTGCAGGTACTATTTCGTATTGTCTGTAATGAGGCGATAGTAGCGATCCTAGTGGTTAGCAACTATCTGTGGATACATATTTATTACATATTGAGCTTCGTGACTGTATATACTAGACTGTGATATTAGTTTCATTATTAAAAGTACTGATTTATTGAATTATTTTGAAAACAACTGAATCAATACATTGTAGATTATCGAAGAAAATCATATAATTTTCTATTAATTATACAATCTGAAAAGTCAGCCGAGCTGCTAAAGAAGTATCAACGTTCATATTAAGCTTATATCGATAATAAAGAGTGTTCCAACAAGAATGCCGGATTTAATAATGTGAATAAATGCAACAAAACAGATAACAGAATAGATAACAGTGCCGCCAAATCAATAAGACAACGACGCAATGTCCCAACAATGTCTTGTTATTGTTGGGTTGGCGGTATTGCTATCTGCTTTGTTATCTGTTTTCGTTGCATTTATTCACATTATTAAATATGGCGGTCTTGTTGGAACACACTGTAGAATTTTACTTCAATGGCATCTGTCTTAACGTACTAGAATTTAGAACAAAGAAGTGTGAGGGTAGAATTGTAAGCAGGTACGCACAGACTTTGAATCATAGTACAATCCATCGTCAATGTTCTTTATGTAAAACACCAAGTTACATTGTGATCTGATTCTAATACTGAGCAAGTTGCATTTTCATACATACTTTTGCGTTAATATTATTTTAATTTATCAATCTATGTTATATTGTATTAAATTTTGATCTGTATTTTGTATATACTGCATTGTGTAAAATGTAAACATTGTTAATCTGTATATTGTTATTATATTTGTGTCCCTGTAACGTCTTGTGACGTAGAAAGAATATTTTCTTAGCTTAAATTTTTACTGACAGTTTATTATTATTATTATTATTATTATTATTATTATTATTATTATTATTATTATTATTTTTATAATAATAATACTTATTATTACTATTATTATTATTATCATCATTATTATTATCATCATCATTATTATAGTGTGTTAACATTTGAATGTTACATTCTGTTATCCAACGGCATCTTATCGAGTTCTCCACACTTCTATTCCAAATTATCTTCATTCCCGGTTTAACTACTTATCCTCCAATCACAATCTAAACACCAGGTCACAGGAGAGCCAAATCCTAGCAATTCCTGCCCACAGAGCATTCCACTATTCATCCTCTTTTACTGTCTCAGTCCCTCTTGAATTGAATTCTCTACCTCAGAAGTTTAGGGGCTGCCAGACAATAACCAGTTTCAAGAAAAGGCTAAACGATTTCTTACGGGCGAAGTCAATTTGAAGTTATAATTGTGATCGAGTTTAATAATCTAATTTAATTTAGGTATGACTATTATTACTATTAATATTATTATTATTATTACATAATTATTTTATTGTTGTTATGAAGATAAAAATAATTGTCATTGTATTATATTAATTATGTATTATATTGTTGTATTGCAGTATTGAATTGTATTGCATTGTATTAATTATGTTATATTCATAGGAATGTAGAAATTTTCTACCATACTGGTTGAGTGGAAGAGAAGGCCGAATGGCCTTAACTCTGCCAGTTAAAATAAACTATAATAATAATAATAATAATATTATTATTATTATTATTATTATTATTATTATTATTATTATTATTCTTGCAGTGTAGGCTTTCACGGCCGGAGTCTATAGATATAGACTCAGCCCGGAAAATGAATCTATATCTATTATTATTATTATTATTATTATTATTATTATTACTACTACTACTACTACTACTACTACTATCATCATCTTACTGATCTAGGCACCCACATTTACTAGATTGAAAAATATATTCTTATAGCCTAGTATGCCATCCTGAATTAGAAGATTATCTTCCGGTGGCCTAATTGAATCGTCTGCATCCTGGATGAAGTATGTTAATGCAAAGAAATATTTCAGAAAATTCATGAGGAAAGTTTTAAATTAGGGAAAGATATTGTAAAAACTACAACTGAAGGGTATTAATAAAACTAAAATAATTCAATAAAGTGCAAGAAGAATATGTTCTATCACGGAAAAGAAAAACAGACGGCGACCATGAAAGACGACTAACAAAGAAAATAAAAAAAATTGGTCACATGAAGTGGACATCATACACTTACACTTTACATTTCAGTTGTTTTTGTTAGATTTTAAGTGTTTATGGATTGAAACTTAATCTGAAGTGCTGTTTACGTTGATGTACTGAATTTAAGACTTAACAAGAGACTACGGGTGCTATTCATAGACATTTCGCTAGCCCGCGCTACGAGCGTGCTAAACAGGATTCATATCATATCATATCATATCATATCATATCATATCATATCATATCATATCATATCATATCATATCATATCATATCATATCATATCATATCATATCATATCGCTAACACTGGTTTATGAATACGAAAAACGTTAGTTCGCTGATCATCCACCAAAAGCCCGCAATGTCTATGACTAGGGCCCTACAAGTTTAACAAGTGATTATTATTGTACTGTACCGAATGGTTGGGAATACTAGTATAATATCCTTCATCCGTCTTCTACTGACCCAGCTAGTGCCTGACTTCATTTTAAGGCAAGATATTTATTTAACCCTTAAATTGACAAAGTATCCTATAGGATACAACAGGTTAATAGGCTGTACACTATTATTTTAATAGAACAATAAAAAAAATGGCAGGAAAATTAAAATTTCATAATACTATAATATTGTACATCATATATAAAATATGGACATTGCGATGTTGTTTTCTTTACAGTCAGACAAGGTTTAATAAACTAGTGTGAGAAATGAAGTTTTGCCAGTTTAAGGGTTAAGAAAAATATTGCCAAATTTTATTCAGTTTCCTTCAAGTAAAGGCTGCCTAGAAGATAAAGCTTACCAAAAAATTGTTGTTTTTTTAAGTAAATGGCAGGTAAATAATTATAATGGAAAAAAAGAAAACAATGGAGAAGGAAAAGTAAAATAAATAACAAAATTAATTATAAATAACTGAAAACGACTAACCAAAACATCATTAATTCCAGAAGAAACACAAAATTTCCTAGTATCTGTCTGCTATCAGGTGATCACAGTCGTCTATTTAGCACTAGCTGCAAGACCCAACTTAAGTTATTAACTTCGTTGTATTCATTATTGAGGTAACTATATACATTATAAATGACAATATTTTATAATTAAGTTTCATATATTACACTTTTAAATACCGGTACCGTACTTATTTCTTTTCTTTTCAAATTTTGTTTATTTAATAAGTAAATAAAGTTGGATACAAATTGGAATTATGAAACTAAAAAAGTGCGTTAATTCATGAATGTGTTCCGCGTGGCCATTTCTGCAGTGCTTGGGAGAAGTGACATAAGTCAGTTTTCACAAACCTTTTTTGATAATTTATTGACAACTTACACTGGTTTATGTCGATTTGATTTTTTTCTGTATGAATTATTGTAACGGGAGGAATACCTATGTATTTTTTTCCAAGCGAACAGATGTTCCGTAAGTTGTCAAGTTATCAAAAAAGGTTTGTGGAAACTGACTCTTGTCACTTTTCCCGACCACTACAGATTTGTCTGTGTATATTACAGATTCAAACGCAGCATACTGATGACGTTTTCCCGCGACCCTTCCTATTGATAGAGCTCAGAGAACGCATCACCGCTGCTACGAAGACTATTGACAGGGGAATGTCAAAAAACGTGTGGTCCGAACTCAGATGTGTGTCGTGTGACCAATGAAATGCACACATTACATTTTTGTGTATGTGATGAAAACTTGTAGAGTTTCCGATTCATGTATACAACTATTATTATATGTATATAATACTTTGGAAAATACAGTATTTTGAAGGGCGATGAAACATTTATAGTACCCCTGTATTCAAAAGTCCTGACTTGTGCCATTACTTTTTAATCAATAGCTATTTTCTTTGTTTTTTAAAAGATCTATGGAATGTCAAAGTTTTGGTTTTACTAATAGGTATGCTTAGATTTTAATCTTTTGAAATTAGCCACAGTTCATATACTGCAGTCTGTAATTGATTTTCTGTGTTTGTATTATAATTTTGTCATCTGCAAATAAAAATAAGTTAATTTTAATATTATATCTTAACCTATTATAAATTTATCATTTAAAATTTTCTGCCATTTAAATGACTTCTCTCAAATAAATATTAAAACGCGCGTATGATAGAGAACACCCTTGTGTAACACAACTACTGATTTCGGCCTTTAGATTTCCTACTGTATGTATGATTTCTCTGTATGTATTCTGACTGTAGTAGTCCAGTACGTATAAGCATCTTACAGAATTAATTAGCTGATTGGAGTATTCTCTGCTTTTTAAATTCTTCATAATTTATTGTGCTGATGATTTAATCATAATACAGAAGAATGAAGATGACTTACAGAAATCTTTACATGAATTAAATAAAATATATAAATTATATGATCTAAAGATATAGATAAGAAAAACAAAGACAATGACATTTAGAGGAAAACATCCAGTGAGATCCAAATAATTTTAGAAAATCGAAGTATAGAACAGGTGTCTAGTTTCAAATATTTGGGCTGTGATTTTAGTTACAATATGGAAACAGTCATTGATTCTAAAATAAATAAATTTCAGACGGTATGTGGAACAATACAGAGAACGTTCAAAAATAAAATTAAAAAAGAAACAAAAGTAAAAATGTATAAAGTTATGGCGATTCCCACAATATTGTATGGATGTGCAACTTGGGCGCCAACGAAAAAACAGAAAGACAGAATACAGACGGCGGAGATGAGGTTTCTCAGACAAGTTAAAGGGTGTACAAAAGTTCATAGAATTAGGAATGAGGATATGAGAGAAGAATTAAAAGTACAGCATTTATTGGATAAAGTCACGAATTATAGACAAAAGTGGATTAAACACATGAATGTAATGAGTAAGGAGAGATATCCATTGTTAGCAAGAAATTATTAAGCAAGAGGAAGGCGTGACGTCGGGAGACCTAGAAAACGTTGGGCTGATGAATTATGAAGTCGGAACGGGCAATTGCCTAAACCTCGAAGTGACGATGATGATTACCATGCCAAGTGCGTTGTCATAATCAATATATATAATTTGAGTTTCTAAATTGAACTCAACAAACAAACTTTCAGTAATTTCTGATGACATGAAAAGACTTTGGCTAAACAAGTATTATTTCTTACCTGTACAAGTCTTGATACAGTTCCCCAAGAGTCTTCTTGCCGAGATACACATCTTTGATATTACCGAACAGGAGTCTGGGTTTTATATACGGTACACGTCTCTTGCGCCAGTATCCATGTGTCCATGTCAGATACAGGTACAGGAGAACAGCACTGCAGGCACAGCATGCCAACCACCCGGCATCGAACCCAAGCACAAGCATAGTTTATTATCTGAAAAAAAAAAAAACAATACATAAATAAATCGTACTGTATAGGTATACGCATTTTAAATACAACTGTGGGCGAAGTATGAATATTGGCATGCGATCACACATTTTTGGAAGGTAAGGCCAAGGAAGGACTATTTTTAAGCAAATCCCTAGTTCAGGGGTTAATTTCGAGCTCTGAGAACTAGACTGAGTTCTGTCGGCTGTTAAATTTGTTGGGTTACTAAGGTTTAGAAGAGTTCGTTTTCGAAGAATCAGGTTTTACTTGTGCTGAAAAATTCGACTGTGATGCACGTTACCTCCAATTAATTCCTCTGCCATTGATAACAAAGCACTATTCAATAAGACGGTGCAACAGCACAGTGACGGCAAAACGTTACAGATGTTGTATTCTGGTGATGAATGACCGTTGAGTTTCAAGTGGCTTATTTCGGTCATGGGAATCAGAATACTAAAAAATTCAAAACAAAGGATAATATTTGCTTGCGTTTATTGCAATACTTGCCTGATTGTGAGTGTGAGGTAGAGTGTGAGGTACTTTTTATCACAGATTAGTACTACATTTTACTATCTTTCTTCCCCCTCACCGTAGAATGTTACGTTGCAGAGAATCAGAGATATAATTAGAGCTCGGAATTTTAGGTGCTAAAAGTTAAGAATGACACTGAATGTAGATGAATAGAGTGAAGAGAGTTTTAAGCCTAGTTCACAATAGTCAGATATGTAATAATAGACAACAGAGTCATAAGGAATGGGCAATGGATCTTGTGAACCTTGTGCTAATTTGTAAGTGTGGTTAAAAGGATTAAAGACCTTTAACGGTACCAAAAGAAAAATACTGAATGACAAGAATGACATTTCAAAGAAGTAGGGGCGTGGTTTCTGTATTTGTAAACTATAGCGAGAAAGAATATTAACTTTCAGCACCTAAAATTCCGAGATCTAGATATAATATAACAGTAGTCAGTATTTTTTCATTCGCGAATCATCTTCTTAACACACAAGCAGAGTAGAGGAGTAAGGCATGATTTCTCTCCCCTTAACCATCACTTGTTCATTCAAGTAAATACGACAAAATCACTTGTAGACTGACTTGTTTTTTAAAATGCGAAATCTGATAGCTCATATCATAAAAGAAGATGTATGATGATCACAGGTAACAGAATTAATTATCGCATTATTGGAAAATGTATCTGATATTTTTTGCAACCCTTCTGTTTCAGGGTACAAAAATTCCTGAATTAATGGGTCGAAATTTGGTAACATATCTACAAGCAGAAGATGCAGTTATATGAAATTACACTTTTGTGAAAAGTCAATGTAAGAAATTGGCAAGAGGGCATATTTTAAAAATGCTTAGAAAGTCGAGATGCCCTAGTTTTAGGTAATTTTCTGTACACTTATTTTGATGGTTTTTTAATTCAACGGTTATTTTATAACTTCCATGGCTATCTAACTCTAAGATGAAGATGATAATACCGGCGAAATGAGTCCAGGGTCTAGCACCGAAAGTTACCCAGTATTTGCTCTTAATGGGTTGAGGGAATATTCAGTACAAAACCTCAACTAGGTAACATATCCCAACCGGGATTTGAACCCGGGACCGTTCGTTTCACGGTCAGGCATGCTAACCGTTACTTCACAGCGGTGGACTATTTTGATGACAATTTAAAACAAACTACAAAAGGAATATACTCGTAACATGACAAAGGACTGAACTGATACGTATTTGTAAAACGTGTGAGAATTTCGTCAGCATTATCTCCGCATCTTTACAACAGCGATTATTATTCTCCACTTAAAAAATTACTCCGCTATTTCATATTCGATGAAGTACAGTTTTATATTACGTAAGACTACAACGGTCAGATAGCGAGTCTGTCAGCACTCCACAAGTATGGAAGTGCGTAAATTGTACGTTATGAAAACGACACCCACCTCGTTGCCAGTTACGTAAGTGATGCGGAAGCTACGACATTACATCACTTCAAAGAAGTGGATCCAAGTTCAATGTCTGGTTCCAAGTGTTACAAGCACTTAAATGGCATTTCATAGAACACAAATTGAAGAGTACAAGGGAAAAAGTCACGTTTTACTGTTTCTACAGGAAAGCAAGTTAAAAGTTTCAAGACACATTATATTGTATTGTTTCTGGGTTCTCATTCTTCGAATTTCTTTGGATTAATGAGGTTGTTATTCTGTACAGTTGAACACTACTTGAGCTATTACATAACATCTAAAACAGGTAATAGATAATTTCGGACTTATAAAAATTTAGATTTAGACTATTTCACAAATATAATACTGGGTATATACATACAACATTAATCAATTTATTTTATGTATTTATTTTGCTAATAATTGTAACATAAAATATAATATGAACAGAAAAACTTTATTTCACCCCTGAAAAGGTAGAACTCGTGCTCAGGGACGGATTCCTGAATTGAAATTAAGAAGTATATAATACAATTTGTCTTATGCCTACTATGCATTAAGAATATATAAATTTAAATTTACAATTTTTAATTTTTTTTATAAAATCCATATATAACTGTTTTAATTTAATACTAGAACTATTAGAATTGACAAGATTAGGATATTTAAATATAAATTTGTTATATATTCTTGGGCCTAAATTACTAAATTAGGGTCCACACCTGTGGAGTAACAATCAGCGCGTCTGGTCGCGAAACCAGGTGGCCCGGGTTCGAATCTCGGTCGGGGCAAGTTACCTGGTTGAGGTTTTTTCCGAGGTTTTCCCTCAACCCAACACGAGCAAATGCTGGGTAACTTACGGTGTTGGACCCCGGACTCATTTCACCAGCATTATCACCTTCATATCATTCACGCTAAATAACTTAGATGTTGATACAGCGTCGTAAAATAACCCAATAAAATAAAAAAAAAACTAAATTAGGTACACAAGTAAGTAAATGTTGCGTCGAAAAATAAGTTAAGTGCAATAACAAACCCGCAATCTTACTAGATATCCACTTCGTTTTCAATGCAAATTGAACAATGCCGAACTTGTATGTGTAGCTAAACACACAATATTGTCGGATTTGTTCATATTCTGTGACGTCATATTCCGTCAGATATAAAAAATATTCAATAACCTAGCTTATTATTTTACCTTAATTCAAAAGTTGAAATAACGTTGCCAAAAGTTGTTCAGCTATTAAATCAAGATATGAAAGGTATTTAGATACCAAACAGTTACGCCGCAACATAAATCAAGATGATGGTATCAGGCCTTCGGCCCGCATTGGCTTATCTGAACGATGATGTCAGCTTACGAACTGCAACTGACCTTGAAATCTTGGCCACAACATACCTCGTATATACAAATACAAAAATCAATATTTCATTTGTATTATCTAGCAATAATACGTTAAAATTTTGGACTTAATATTAGGCTAAGAAGCTACTGGAACTATTGTAGGAAGATCATTCATAAACAAACAACAAATTAGGCCTATGTGAAACCATTCATAAATAAGCAACAAATAATGCTTTTCGCTTTTAATTATTTCTGTATTCTCTCTCGATCTGTCATCAACTCTGCCAGTATAAATCTATACTAATAATAAATCTGTAGCCGAAATTTTTCTGGTAATTTTCGATTTTCCAAAAATAATTGGTCCTAACATATATAATTAACCACCCTGAAACCGAAAATTGCTTTTTTTAAATTTTTGTTCGTACGTCTGTCTGTCTGTCTGTATGTTTGTTACCTTTTCACGCGATAATGGCTGAACGAATTTCGATGAAAATTGGAATATAAATTAAGTTCGTTGTAACTTAGATTTTACGCTATATGGCATTCAAAATACATTATTTAAAAGGGGGGGGTTATAAGGGGGTCTGAATTAAATAAATCGAAATATCTCGCTTATTATTGATTTTTGTGAAAAATGTTACATAACAAAAGTTTCTTTAAAAATAATTTGCGATAAGGTTTATTCCTCGAAGAATTTTGATAGGACGGATATTTAATGAGATAAATGAGTTTTAAAATTATAATAAGTCATCTAAGGCCGTGTAATGAATTAAAAAACAAATGACTTCCTCTATAAGGGGCCTTGGACAGCAACAATCGAAAGTTATGAAAGATAGCCTACAGAGAATGTTTCTGTGTTTGTATGAAGTAATATCGGAACCTAAATTAACCGATTTGTATAATTAATTATTATTTCACCATTGGAAAGTGTAGTTTCTCTAGATGGACATAATGCTATAATGTTATTACAGTAACTTCTCATATATAATAATATAATATAATATAATATAATATAATATAATATAATATAATATAATATAATATAATATAATATAATATAATATAATATAATATAATTTAAGTTATTTGAATGGTTCACAACCATAGTGGGCCAAGCGCCATTTACTGAATGCGTAGAAAACAATGATTAAAATTAAGTTATTACCATAATTCAATGGAAACCTATAACAAGTAATATAAAATATACACATTAAATCTAAATGATGTCAATCTTCATTAAACTATGGTTGCATGTAATAAAAATTAAGAAACAGGTTAAAGTAATTGTCATTGCACCAATTGAATGTCTCTGGACCAAAATGATCGCATTTTAATTATTTGGATGCAATTTAAATTAAGTAACATATTAAACGATTTGTCCTTCTATCAAACACGAATGTTCCCTGGATCAAACGTCCTATTTTAATTATGTAATTACTTTATATTTATTTGTAACGGGTGCAGCGGAGCGCACGGGTACGGCTAGTAAATAAATAAGTAAATAAATAAATATATATAAATAAGTAAATAAATAAAATAAATAAATACATATTATTATTATTTTTATTATTATGTTTGTTTTATAAGCCACTGCAATGTGATGCGCCTTATGACTAATGTGTTTTAACAGAGAAAAGAACTGCTGGTTATGTGTGATAATTTGTATACGATAATTATAATTATAGGCCTACTATAATTCAACAAATTCCTACACTCCATTGGAGAATGACGCATGAAACAAATAGTCAAATACAAACTGGTCGATCCATATCTTGATAAAATAATAATAATAATAATAATAATAATAATAATAATAATAATAATAATAATAATAAATATTAAAATGGATTTGAGAGACGTGGGATATGATGATAGAGTCTGGATTAATCTTGTACTAGATAGGGGCCGATGCGATGGCGGGCTAACGCCATGTCCAAGGTTAAGGCGGGCAAGGCGGTGCGTGCGGTGCGATACGTTTACTGCGGTTGACGTTCACAATCAATCTGTGTGTAACGAATGGAGTTGTCCAACGTGAACACGAGACGCTTGCGATTCATACGATGCTGTGAAGCCGCACCGCACGCATTGTTTGGAATTTAAAACGGTTTGATTTTCACAGCAGATGTCGTCCGGCAAGCAACAGCGTTTGAAGTGTTAATTTCCGAAGTATAAACAAGAAATGTATTGTGGAACAAAAGAAACCCTCAGTACAAGGATCGTTTAGCTATTGACAAAGAATGGAACTCTGTAGCTGATAGTACGAGATATTCAATTAAGTTTAAAATAAGTAAATATGTAATTATATTGGTTTTAATCCATGTTTATTGTTTTCAAAACCCGTGATAATGAGATTACTTAAACATTAAATTACTTCCAATTAAAATTATTGATAAAAGGTGTCTCGCACATTTTCTGCTGCTCTCGACGTACGATTGTTTGCCTTCGAGTGCTGGAAATTATGATATCCTTGTTTCACATTATCTTCCGAGATATTGGTAGAAGTATCCTATTCTTTGTCAATTACAGCGCTATGGAAAATTATTTTACAATATGAAATGCATTTTCTACAATAATTTCAATAGATTTCAACAACATTCCATTCTATAGTCATTCTCCAAAGTGATAACGGTAACTAAAATATGAGGCCATTATATCTTTTGAACTCTTCTCTATGTTCTTAAAGGATAAGCTTTGACTTCTATGAATAAAAATTAAGTTTTTTTTTTTTCGAAGTTAGGTACCTGCGCAACTTTTCGTAAAGGTAAAGAGTCATTTTTTATGTTTTGATAAATAGCTGAGTTACGAAATATTCATGCATAATTGTATTTTCCATATGCGTCCACGTCGATCATTAAAAATCGATATTTTGCATTAAAAACTGCCGTATGCAGTTACATTGGACACCTTCGCTTTTCCTCGCAGATATTTGCGATGCGTGTTTTAACGCAGTGCCCGCATCGCTCGTGCTCGCATTTACTTAGGACACGGCGTTATGTGAGGGCGGCATTGAACCCCCGGGTTCCTTAAAAGCCATAAGTATGTTTTAATAATAATAATAATAATAATAATAATAATAATAATAATAATAATAATAATAATAATAATAATAAATGTATAGAGCTTCCAGTGAAATGTCACTTTTTTCATCCTCATTATATGTGGAAGCAAAAATTCAGGGACTGAGTTATCAGCTTGAAATATTTTAGTACAAAGTGAATTTATTTCTATATAGATCAGTAGCCTTCAATCTACTCGACTGACAAGACAATAATTAACACGATTCATTATATTAACAGACTGATCAAAACATTTTTGTATAACGCTTGTAGTCCGCCTCTTTGGTCTCCTCGTGGTAGCGTGCTAGACTCCTGATCAAGGTGGTTAGGGTTCGATTCCCGGTCGTCAAGTCAGGGGGAATTTAATTTGGACCTCTTCACGGGGACTGGTTGTCTGCCCCTTCTCCACGTGTGTGGTGTCTCGCAGTGCCCCCCGGGTATCCTGACCGAGCAAACGGGGGAGTCCTGCAGTGTGTGCGTGTGTCCAGTAGAGTTGTGAGTCTAGGTACAACAAACCTAAGGCTGCGGAGCCGAAATTAGAGAAAATGAATGAATGAATAAATAAATAAATAAATAAATAAATAAATAAATAAATAAATAAATAATGCTTGTATATTAACCGTTTATTTCTAAAACCCCACAAGTAACAAAAACAAAACGTTTGGGAAACCAATAAAAACTGTTTAGTTTCATTAAGGGGACACTTCTCTGAGTTTTAAAACTTTCACAATTTTCATCGAAAATTTATGAATTTTAAACTACATAAACATGCCTGCAATACTACCATCTGTACAAAATTTGGTGCCATTAGGGCTAATAGTTTTGAAATGATATTTTTTTAAATTTATTTTATATTGACGTCACTAAAACGGTTCCTTGCGTCACAATTTTCAAAATGTTTAATTCATATTAGCTCAAAAGCTTGAAAATAGTCATGGGAACATAAATTAATTAGCTTTTTGACCTCGGTCTAAATAGAGAGCCACAATAAATTTTTAAATCGATTTTCTTAATTTTTCACCATTATTTCACAATTTTAATTGTCAAATTCTATTTAACAAGTCATATTATTTGCTAAAATATGAGGTTTATTCACCATTAATTGTGTGTTATAATACATATAAAGTCCCCCAAAAAATTAAATTAATTAGGATGTCATGGGGTTTTTCCAACAAACAAACTGAAACTAAGCAAGTATCAGAGTGAATGAAAGTAAGTATGAACAGACTTTATAATTAGGAAAAAACTGCATATAACATCTTAAAAAATTAAAATTTTTTCTGCGGCAACAGACATTTTTCTTATCAGGACTTATTTATTTATTTATTTTTTTCTTTTTAGTCTTCGCTTCCACTGTCATTACTATCTTTGTTGGTGGAGGTCATGTGTACAGTTCTGTGTAGATTCACTTCATCAGGTATGTACTGCAAGATCTTCTTAAGGTCCCCAATTTTTTAACATTGATTTATAGCCTCGATCTGTTATAAGCTAGTTCTGTTGGCAGTTCAAACAGTAAATTTTCAAAACAAACTTTTTTCTCAGAAATTCGAATGGTGAATACTTCTGCCGGTACAATGCTGTCAATGAACTCTTTTCAAAGAACTTTACCTTTTTATTCATTGCAGAGAAAAAATTCATTCATCTTCGACTAGTTTATTTGAAAAACATCATATGTGATGCTAGTTGTGGGTTTTTACAATAAATGCATATTTCTTGTCCAATTTTTTACATGTTACAGTCATGCTAGATATAGGGGTTTTATATCAAAAGATGCGCATTCATGCTGGCAATCAAAATCCAAAAAAAAAAAACGCATTTTGTAAAAAATGTTGGTTGTGGTGTTTTTACAATAAACGATTCATATGTCTATTTGACCAATTTTCACACACGAATGAAGTCAGTAGCTTCAAATGTTCTCTCCTTGGGTACAAAGCACACTTACTCCATCGTCACTTCCACTTTTCGAAACAGTCAGATAACTATGCTTGTGACATTTTCTTTAATGATGTCACTTTCCGTTTGACGTCGTCTGTGACCTAAAATATCTACTCTTTCATATCTTTCTTGGGTTTAGGGAACAGCGAAAAGTCACATAGCGAGAGATCCGGGGAATATTGAGGCTGTGGAACCAAAGGAATGCTCTCACCAGACAGAAACTTTCATAAATGGAAATAGCAATGCGGGGGAAGCTTTATCCTGATGGAATAGCCAATCTCGCTACAATTCCCTGGTCGCTTTCGCCGAACTGCAACCAAAAGTAGCTTCGGAACCTTTTGATAGAATCTTGCTCTTATCGCAGCATCTTCAAGAAAAAGGTCGTGGAATTTTATGCCTTATTTGTACACACAGAAAGCAGCATCACTTTAACGTGAAGTTAATATAACATATTATTGTGATTTCGTTATCTTCAATATGGTGACAGGATTCTCTGATATTTCCTCATAATGATCTTCTCTGATAAAACATTCCTTTGTGTTCTTCACTCCGTACTCATTGCATTCGTTGTTGTGTGACCTTTATGAATAAAAATCTTCATTTATTGAACAATATTTATCAAACTTTTACTGATTCATTCGTGGACCAATAGTACGAGGGAGAGTCAAAAAGTAACCTTAATAATTGTTTTAGACTATTAATTGAATATGTACTATAAGACTACAAAGACTTCATCACTTTTTTAACATAATATAACAGGAACACTTGTATTGAACGTAGTTGGGACTATGTTGAAAAGTGATGAAGTGTTTGTAGTCTTATTTCACATATTCAATTAATAAAACAATTATTAAGGTTACTTTTTGTCTCTCCTCGTAAGTTTTCTGTGGGAGAAAATAAAATAAATATATTTGGGGAACAGCACAAAAATTAGTTTACAATATAATTTTACATTTTTACAAAAAATCTAACTTCTTAATTAATTATTTTCAACTGATTTTCTTTGATTCAGGACATTCCTAAATATGTGTTGAATGTTTTGACTCTCAGAAAGTTATATAATATACGTTTTGAAATGTGAATATTCTTTTAGCGAGGATGGATCTTTCTAAAATAATTTTTATTTATTTCACAAAATATTTGGTTGTGCAGTTTTCTAAATTTTCTTTGATTCAGAACACAGCGTATTTAATTTCCTTTAATACGATATATGACACAATCATTTAAGATACTGTTATTATTTTTGGACATTAAACAAATGCATGAAAATCAATAAATGAGAAACGAGAAACAAACTTTCAAAAGATAAAGAGCATTGTCATCTAGTGAAACAAATAGTAACTTTATGGTATGAGAAATATTTCTTCCAAACAAATACCGCAAAATTTAACTTATTTGTCACAGAAAAAACTTGAAAATGATAGTCGTACACTTGTAGAAAATAACTTCCGGTTCAAGGAATGACTGCTTCTTGCTAGAAAAATGCTAATAATGGTCAATTGAAGCAAGATATGATATATAAACTATATATATTTGTAAAGTAGAAATTACAAGGAATCAGAAAATGCCAAAATTCAAAAACTAAAATTGTTGACCAAAACAGTCATTTAAAGGGCCATGGATACCTTAAGGGCATGATAGGGACGAGATTTCAGATCACAGATGATAGTATCAGGCGGAGCATGACAACATAACTAAAAAGTATTCCTCCATTGCTATTTTGAAAAGTGGCAGAAAGATTGTTCTCGAAGTTGGACTCTTTTTAACGTTACATTTTATGGGTACATAGTGGGATCCTTATGACGTGAGCTGAGGACTACGTCTGAGTTTTGTCTTAGAATTCCAGCATAAAAACTATAGCTACATAAAATACCGACATTATATTCGACGTTTTCGATACCAAGTAACAAATTACGATCTATGAGAAAGGGATGAGGTATAAACACTTAGCTATATGGAATTCAGATACTCCTGCAAAAAAAAAAATACTATTCTTGGATGTAAGTTATAGTCTCCAGACTAATCCCAGGAAGCTTTACGTGATTTCGTCCAGTATTTTCTGAGATCTACATGACTTTCTATGAAATGTTTTATTGAATTTCTTTCTTTAGCCTTGTAACTTAGCAGCTCTAGAATTTCATACTACTTATCTGGGGTCTTTTTTCATTCCAAAAATATTTATTGTTAATAATTAGGATATTTTATAGCTTAGTACATTTTTATAAACAGTAAAAGCTAATTGAAGCTTTTATTGTATCTATATTTACTCACTATGTTTAAACTATGTGTGAATTAATTAATTTGATTAGTTTAATGGCAAAATGTATATTCTGTATCTGTGCTCTTATTCTTTCAATTACCTACGAAACAACACATTCACTGTCCTTGAAATAAAGCACAAAAATTGTTATTACATTAAGTGATAATTATTATGTTTAGACAATTAATTCATTAAGTCTCATCACCTGCTGCAGTACAAAAGAACAAGAATCCAATTTTATAAATACAATTAATTAGTTTTGAACCTACAATATTTTACCCATAGCCTACATGACAGTTTATGCAGCATTAGTTTCATTTGTTTACTTTCACAGTAGCCTATGTATTCACTTTCCTTACAACAAAACACTATCACTGCAAGATAATCCTGACTAGAAAACAGAGATGTGTTCTATAGCTGGGGCCATTCACGAACTCAAGCAATAAACACGAAAAAATAATCACTATATAATTATGAAATAATAATTTTCATTGTAAAGCAAACTAAAATAACTAAGGATAACATATCTAGGTTAGTGGAACGTTTCGGGGTATATGGATGCAGATATAACAATAAAATATGGTGTGGGTCAGAAAAGACCTCAGGTAAGTGTCGAGAGTTAAGTGGTTAATCAGCCAGAGCTTGATGCTAATAATTCGACTGTAAACACTCACGTATGTACAGGCATTTTCTGCTGTATGGAGGTAAGTAATATCAAAGGAAGTCTATCTTATTTTATTACAGGGGATTTATCGTGAATTTTTCTTAAAGTTTTAATTAAAATGTTCAAAAAAAGTCCTTCGTTTCAGTTTTTCTGCTCTTGATTCTCCAGCGTAGGGCAGTATCAGTGTTATAGATAGTTTATGGACGATGATTCATAAGTGTAAATATTAGATGGGTGTAATATAACAGTAAAAGCAAGACTAAAAGGCATCTAACATTTCAGACCTATATCGCAGGGAAATGGATAGGTCGTGGAGGATCAGTTGGTTGTCCAGCCACATCACCGGACATGAACTCCCTGGATTTCTACTTTTGGAAACGTCCGAGATCACTAGTGTACGTTTCTGACAAATGCAGCGACGAAATAAAATTTTACGAGTGAGTTGAAAGATTGAATTTAAACATCACTAAGGTTTCCAGCATATCTCTCTATACGACTACGAGATCAGAAAAAGTGTCATGAGATGTTTTGGTCTTGTTACTGCCATATTAAACCCATCTAATATCTATACTGATTTATGAATCACTCGATATTTTCTGACACTGCTAGAAGACTTGAATTTACAGTACCGTGAGATGGGCAACTTTGACAGCTTGTTTTTAATTTTATCTCTTGTAGTAGATTTCATCCAAACCGAGGTAGATAAAAGTCATTGCCAGTTGGAAAAACGTACCTTCAACTTACAATATACTACGTCAGGATCCAAGAATATGCAGAGTAATGGAGCTTCCAAATAAACTTGTACCTGTCCACAATGTAATTTCAAACTTCCTTATGCGTCACTTCATACAAACAAAGTTGCCTCTTCCACTCGACTGTGAATGCAGAAGCTTGTGCTGTTTCGACGATATTAAGCCATTTTACGACATTTTTATCACATATCTTGCGTAGGTGTCATATTCTGAACCTTTATCCAGTTAGATATATCTTATCTGGCTCGTATTTTCGAGGGAGTGACACTACGCATTCAGTGACTAAAACTGATAGAGAGTGCCTTTGTTTTGGGATGAAGGAGATGAAGAAGAACATCTTCGCTGTGTAAAAGTTCTTTAGACCATGGCTCTTAAAGTAAAGTGATACGAAAGAAATAGAAGACAATCTTATATAATAATAATAATAATAATAATAATAATAATAATAATAATAATAATTATTATTATTATTATTATTATTATTATTATTATTATTATTATTATTATATTAGAGTATTTGATTAATATTGAAATATATTAAAACAAGAAATGCATTATATTTTTCTATTTGTGTTTATTGGATTTTATAAGTTACCTCATCAGTCATCATTTTATCTCATTTATTTCTATGATTAATGTTAAGTAATTACTTTAATTTATCAATAATATTACTCTTCACCCAAGAGAATATGGTTGTATGGAAGGCTATTCATGTTATAAAATAAATAAACAGTTCAAGGTTCATGTTTTACTGCTTATTTTATCCACTGTTCGTAATAGTAAATAATTCTGTGTCCTATTTTTTTAAGTGCTTTAGGCAGCGTTTCATGGAGTCCGTTTCTTTCTATCTCCTTTATTACTTAGCTGCAGCATTTAACGATTACCTCACATGTTAATTTATTAGCTGCTAGTATTATGAATTATTTTATCAATTTTATTTCGTCTGTCAAATATAACATCACTGAAGATTAAAAAGGCCTTTCGTATAAAATAACTCCGCAAATAGCTGTAATCACGCAAATAAAATTTGCAACCGCAATTTTACAATATAGAGAAGCACTTCTTTTCTCGTCAATTGGCAAAGCGAAAGCGCTTTATTACAACGCTTTCAAAACACGCTTCGTTTCACTTTCAAAGTACGTTCTAAAATCGACTCAATCTATCCAAATTTTAAATCTGCCGCCACAAATTTCTACTCGGTACTGTACTCGGATCAACCGAGTAATGACGTCACAGTACCTGCTCCGAACCAAACCGCTCCGTCCACAGCCCTATTGCTTACCGCAGTGTTGCCATATTTAGCGATAAGTCGCTAAATCTAGGGAATTTTGAATCAATCTCGGTGATAAATTTTGTAAAATACGATTATCGACTTTTCTGCTAATGTTTATATTCTTCCACTTTTTCCTTTCTTTTAAGTTAAAATATTCAACTGAAGTCATGTACTTCTTACAAGGAGAGGACATGCTCTGTATATCACCGAATTAAATCAGATTTTGTGACATGAAAGTACAAGACACACTGTTTAGAGTCATACCTGGTATGGGTGGCCAATGACCCCACGTTTTGGAAATATTGGCTACTGTTTATGGCATACTTCCATTAGGTGCCTAATAGGGAAGCATTAGACTGTGTAAGGGCGTAGCTCATGTGGTTGGATGCTGAGTTGTCACCCAGGCAACCCGAGTTCGAATCTTCATGCCTTCTCATTTTTTAAAGCTTGATATTATTATTATTATTATTATTATTATTATTATTATTATTATTATTATTATTATTATTATTATTATTATTATCATTATTATTATTTAAATTCACTTTTAGTTGTCAGTTCCTATATTTAAAGGCATGCTGAAATATGCGTGATATGCAACAAAATTGATAAACGAACGAGAAGTGTTTGTGAATGTGAAGGATATCTGTTTTGCAGCAGAAGTGCGGAAAAAATGTGTATGGCTGTGGACAACCTTCTTTCATTTGCTGTGCATGGTGCAGGAAATGTGTATGTTTTGTGTGGTTTTATGACATCGTAATGAATCGGGTACAAAATGAAATGGAATAGCTGCTACAGAAATAGAACAGACGCCAGTGACACATCTTACCTTCCTACGTGAGCAGTATTTCATTGTTTATCCTTTACAATACAATGTTAGTTAATTAGTAATTTGTTTAAAATATGATGAAGCATTCAATACATTGAGAAATATGATATAGGTATGTAAATAGATAACTGTGATCACAATATTAATCATTATTAAAAGAAAAAAATATAGAACCAGTTAAGATTCGAACTCAGGTTGCCTGGATAACAGCTTAGCATCCAACCATATGGGCTACTCTGTTACACAGGCTAATGCTCCCCTATTGAGCACCTAACGGAAGTATGTCACAAACAATAGCCAATATTTCCAAAACGAGTGGTCATTGGCCACCCATACCAGGTATGACTCTAAACAGTGTGTCTTGTACTTTCATGTCACAAAATCTGATTTAATTCGGTGATATACAGAGCATGCCCTTTTCTTGTTAGTTTTAGAAGAGGTATGAGTGCATGACTGAATAGTATAATGCTTCATACATGAAAGCCCTGATCTCATATATTTGTGATCAGTGATCAAGGGTGAAAGATGCTGATTCAATGATTCTCACGGGTTAGGGCTCTCTCTCAATGCTACTGCTCCAACACGCACAAACGGTGGCAACTTTGATTGGCACGTGACGAGTCGCGAGCTGCAGCTGATGTAATCTTGGTTCTTCCCCGCAACGCGGAGATTTTCCACTCCGAACCGACCCGAGGCCATTGAGTTTTGGAACTTTGTGCCGATAGTTTGTGTGAAGAAAATTAGACTGTAGTTTTTGCAAGTTTTAATATATTTAATACAGTGAAACCTGTTCAAATCGGAACCTGAACAATCCGGAATCCTGTCTATTTCGGAACAATTTATTGGTCCCGGCGAAATTTGTGTGTATTATGTGTAATTTTTCCTGAATAAAACGGAAACTGTCCAACGCGGAAACGGAAACTGTCTGCTACTGTTCAAAACGGAAACAATATTTTGGACACACCTATATTTTGTAACTATATTTTGAAACAGCGTGTAATTTCAAGGAATATACGAAATATGTAGGTCACTAAGATAAAAACAAGTTTTCTTTGCAAAATTGTAGAGGGTACGAGGGCGTGTTGGCCTGTCGGTCATAAATTTTATTACCCTGTTGACTAGGCAGACGAGTCCCTTCAAAGATTTTCACACCCGTATACTGTCGTAGCTAAACGGAGCGCAAGTGTAGTGATTTCCAGGTAAAAAAAAAGTTGCATAAAATGTGCATTAACATTAAGTGAAGAAGTAAAAGTTATCGAGATAAAGGAAAATTAGAAACAAAGTCTATGTGAAATAATATTGAAGTACAGTTGTGCAAAACTCAGATGTGGCACTTTAAAAAATAAAGATCATAATGAGTGAGTGGCTTGCGGCCAATATTGGTGACACAAAACGAACAGAAAACAACTGTTTATGTGGAAATAAATTAACTGTTGTGGGAGTGGGTTCTTCATGACCTTTCAAAGAACAAGCCAATTTCAGGATCTGTTCTGCAAAGCAAGCTATTGAACTGGGAAAGAAATTAATTAAACCAGAATGCAAGGCTTCTAATAAATGGCTCCTAGTCTAATTAATTAATAATGTGCATGATATGCAGTATAGTATTAGAGTATAGTGTTAGATATTAAGTAGAATGAGATTAGTGAACTTTAGTAATGTTTAATGACTAATGAGTGAGTTACGATAATATTTACACAGAAAATGAGATTTTAATCAACATGATTCACCAACGGAAAGCTGATTTAATGTGAGTAGTATTAAACGGAATATTCTGTACTTCTTGCAGTTTGCGGCATGCCATTTTGTTTTTCATGTATGTGAATGACAAAATATTCCATTTTAATGTCACACCTGAATAACACGGAAACCTGTCCACAACGGAAAAAAAATTAGGACCATGTCACTTCCGTCTTCAACAGGTTTCACTGTATATATTTTGTGGTGTAGTTTATGCTGCGGGGGATTTTTATGTGTTAGTGTTGGCTACATTGTTCCTTTTTTTGTTGTGAACGCACCCCGATTTTCACCTCCTCTGATTGGAGATACAAGGGAGTGGGGCGGCTGTCTGCTGGAGGAGCTAGGAGCGGCCTCGAGAGACGGGACTCGGGTTCGAAGCGAGTCAGAGAGAGGACGTCTAGTCTCTAACCTCCACGGGAGGATTCGTCGGTTGTTTGTACTTCGCCAACGCCGGGTTTGAGTCGACCCGCCTCACAGTGTGTAATTTCAAGCAGCTAGCCGGCCAAAAATCAATTTTCACACCCTATCTTTAATGCTAAATTCTTATATAGACGTGTTTGTAACACTCCAAAGTATACTACCCAAGTGTAGACAGATGCTTACATCTGTTAGGGAACCCTCACAACAGAGCGAAAATTGCATGTCTCCGATAAGATCATTTACGCTGGAGAGGAGGGCGCGAAGTATGTGTTTGGATGGTGCAAAGTGGTAAAGTTAATACAGTATTTTTTTCTAATACAGAGTGTGGATATATTATAAGAATGTATGTACTTACATATAAGCTAATTTTCGCGACAAAAATTATTATCTTATTGTCTAGAATAAGTGTCTGGATAAACATGTGCAAAGAGTTTGAGTTTTACCTTATTATATATTTCGAGTTGACTTTTAAAAGGTGTAGCCCTCTATCACCTCGATAAAATTTTGTATAGATATTCATTATACTTTTCTGAATACGACGTCGTGATTTTTTTCTGCAAACAGGTGCAGACAGAGTAGTTATTATTTTCAGACACCATGCGCTCCGTAATCAGGAGAGCTGTTTTCCAGATGTGGAACAAGAGCGAGAGAAAAGTGAAATTCTCAAAAAAAATTGAACATTTTGGTCTCAAAGATTACTCTGAAGACATTTTATAGTCAATAAAAAAATTAATTAAATTTCTGTGCTCGAAAATTCGATCACGGTGGAAAAATACAGCAGAAATGAGAAAAATTTCTTAAAATATAATGCGCTATGTTTCAACCAAGATGCAAAGTCTGAAAATAAAATATATACTACTTTGTCATCTACTACAAAACAATTCCAATTTGATTCTGCCAGTACAAGCATTCGAGGACGTCCACGTAAACTTTTCGGAGACTTAGCGAAAGATCAAAACGGAAAAAAAACTAGTCCACTTTTTAAAGAAAGATCGCAAGAAGAAAAGCTTTCTGTTGCCCATATGAATTTCAGAACTTCTAGGAAAAGAGATGCGGCCAATATTGTAGCAGAGCTTTCACTTGCATTACTTCAACGTGCGACAAAATGGGGAAAAAAAATCGTAAAAATTGATTTTGCAGGAACGACCAACAATTGTCACCTAATAAGGATCTCGATTTGATTACTGATCTACAGTTGACCTCAAATCAACATAAAGAATTAAGGGAAATACAAAATCTTGTAACAGTTCATTTAGATACACAGTTTTACTTTTGCGAAACATTGAAGATAGGATAGGTTCAGGCATGTTGACATGATAAAACAAAGCAGTCGCAATAAAAACGATGCAAATACTGCAAGAATATTTTTCAGGGAGGTTTCCACTTTCGCATATATTACGGGAATAGATGGAAATCTAATAAGTCGTTTACACATAATAAGTTATATCTGAAACCTTTTTCATACGGTTTTGCAATACTGATGAACGGGCACTTGACATGTATGCAAGGGAGACAAGGGAATTATATTTATGCTTGCACAAATAGTATTATATGCCTACAATTCTTCACAAACTCTTGGCTCATGGACAGAAAGTCACAGGACACTATTATACTTACTGGAAAACTATCTGAGAAAGCCCAGGAAACGAGGAACAAATACTATATTAGACTTTTCAGAGAAGTTTTCGCAAGAAAAACATCAAGAAAGACACAAATACAGATCTTTTACTCAGGCTACTTATTTCTTTGGACCCTTACATCACCAGCTTAAAGAAATTAAGAAGAGGAAATTGCGGTCGATTTCAATAGTAGTGCTGCAGTTGTCTCCGAGCCTCCATTAGTCGGTGCTGTCAAAGGAGAGACTAGCAGCGAGGATACAGATTCTGATGGGGATGCATCTGACGTCCGAACGAGTAAGATATGTAGCAATATTCCTTCGCCTTACGCTTTCAATTTTAAGTGTACTCCACATTATGAACATTAATTCCACATTATGAACATTAATTTATTTTTTTCACTCGAATCGAATTTTTTTTTACAATATTACTATTTTCATTTTCAGTAAAAATAGTTGCTAATTGCATTTTCATTATTAAAAACTTTCCCGCTTCAATAATTGAAGGTACATACTAAATTTTATGAAAATTGAGCGATTAGTTTTCGAGAAATGATTTTTGGCCGGCTAGACTCGCTAAATTACACACTGTGCGCCTGGTTGAAAAGGAACGACTCGGGTTATGCGTGGGACGCATCACCGATAGAACATTGTTTTCATATTGCAGTTACATAGACCCGGTGGCGGTCTGCTTCATCTCTAGCAGAGCATTGGCCAGCTCTGTTATTTATCATATTCTACACAGCGTGGGATCGTCGACATCCTTTGTACGACAGTGAAGTTTCTTCGAGTCTATCGTGGTGTTAATGGTGATAGTTTCTGAGTCGGTGACGAGGTATTCTACACGGACCTGCACCGGCAATCAGCTAAAGGTTGGAGTGTTGAACTTTATGGGATTTATCAGAGACCGTGTGCCATGGAGAATTGTACTTTATGTGGGGTCTGACCACTCGTAGTGTATAGTACCATATTTTCACTTCTTATTCCATGTTAGTTATTAGTCCTCTCTCTCTCTCTCTCGGCAATTTACGCCGTTATTAGACTTTAGTATTTAAAATTCTTTTATTATCCCCACTTCCTACTTGGGGGTATTCTTATGTTTTCACAGTTCTTAATTTGTATAATATTTGTAGCTTCTTTCTCTCTACTTGTTTGTGGTTTATTAAATTGTTATGTTTGTGATGGCTTGTGTTATAAGTACTATTGTTAGAGGCAACCAAAAACCTTGAACCATACGATCCCCTTCTTTTCCCTCCCTGGATTTTCCCCAGGCACGCCAACACGACAATTTATAAAGTGTTAGATTTCACAAAAAATATTGTGGTCAAACGCTTAGGTGAAAATTTCCACACTTACAACTTGCCAGAAAGTGTAGTGTCAATGATTGGCTCAAGTGCAGTGTATTCACAATCAGCTGCTCTCGCACCTTCCACCTCAACATCACAGCCGTCAACAACATAACCAGACTCCACAGAAGAGGGTGACGACGAGGAAATGATATTTTTCTCTGCATATGTATGTTTTTCTTATTTTTATTTAATGATATTTATTATTAATTTTTAGCGACATTTCTGGAGATATTTTAACAAACTTTGGAGAGATTTAGCTACTTTTTTTTTGCAAAGTTTGCGAGATTCTAGGGCGATATGTTGGCAACAGTGGCTTACAGAATCCAACAAGAGTATATGACTTTTCAAAGCATGAGCATAAAGAATCTTTCAGAAGAAGACCATCAACATACAATCTCAATGGCTGGAATATATCGACTCCCTCCAACAACGTAACCTCAACTATATCTTACAGATTATATTCACAGATGGCTCCCGGAAGGAAACTGGAGTAGGAGCAGGCTTCTACCATTGGAACACAGACTCTCACAAAACATGGCGCCTACACCCCCATACATCAATATACACAGAAACAATAGTCCTGTATATGGCACGAAAAGAGGCCAAGACTCTAGGTGACCTCCGACAGAAATCTTTATCGACAGCCTGAGCGTCATCCAGGCAATCCAAAAAAATACACTACCCACCAACAAATCTATGAAATCCTGGTTAAGGCGCATATAATAATAATAATAATAATAATAATAATAATAATAATAATAATAATAATAATGGCTTTATTTAACCTGGCAGAGTTAAGGCCGTTAGGCCTTCTCTTACACTCAACCAGAATTCAAACTTGCTTACACAGTTGAACATAAAACTGGATCGGAATTAAGTAATTACATACTGATACAATTTAGGTACATAATGAGATCAAAAGAGGTAGTTACATAAAATTTACCTCATAAAATAAGTTTAAACATAGTGAAATACATATTAATGTTGTTAGAATCAAATACGAATCACATAAAAACGGAAGCCGATAATTCAATTTAAAAAATGTACACAGTAAAAATAAAAATGAACAGATTAGTGTACATATTAGTATTAGATTACAATTAAGTAGGATTTACATAATTAAACCAGAAACCGACAATTGAATAAAATGTACACAAAAATAGATTAATAATAAAAAAACAACACAGTGGGATACATATTGGCGTTAAGTGATAAATAAACACGATTTAGATAATAAGAATAAGAAACAAACAAAAATAAAAATAAATACAGTGGAACACATTCCATTAAATATTTCCAACGCGTTAGGTCTGGCAACTCATCATAAGATATTTTTCTAATTTACATTTAAAGGAAATTAAAGTTCGGCAGCTCTTGACTTCAGGCGGAAGAGAATTCCAGTGACGAGAAGTAGCAACAGTGAAAGATGAAGAATAAAGAGATGATGTATGCAGTGGTATTTCTAGCGTGTTATCATATTGTGGCCGAGTATCTAAGTTGTGATACCGAGAAAGACTGTGGAATCTGACAGATAAGTAAGAGGGAGTAGAGGTGTGCAAAATTCGGTATAAGAGAGTAAGGGAATGTAACTTTCTCCTCTCATTTAACCTGAGCCACAATAATTTATTGAAAGAAGGCGAAATGTGATCGTAGTAGCGGACATTACAAATGAAACCAACACATGCATTATGAACACGTTGCAGTTTCTGGGATAAATCCACCCTGAGATCACTGAATAAAGCGTCATAATAATCGAAATGAGGCATAATAAGAGTCTATACAACCGTCTGCTTTAATTTAGCTGGATAGTGGTACAATCTTTTTAATGAGTGAAGAGTGGAAAATACTTTCTTGCATGTGTGTTTGATTTGCGTGTCCCAGGTAAGGTTAGATTCAAAATGAACTCCTAGGTTTTTTACAGTTGAACTGAATGGAATGATCGCATATGGATCACTAATAAGGATATCTCCATTGTGTGGGTCCCAAGCCACACGGGGCTCATTGGAAATGAAAAAATTGATACCCTCGTTAAGCTGGCAGCAGATCAGGGAAATATCACCGCAAGTTTTCTCACGCCTCCAGAGGATATAATCCAACACGAACGCCACGCCAACAGACCAGGCGACTCAAACAACGACACCTACAAACAAAAATGGATAACGACATTTCTGCGCCAGGCTACAATATCTCCCAAGAAAGCCATTTCCAATTTTTTCAGAACGCTATGTCACACCGCGCAGACACCCACCTATTTATTCAACATACGCCAACGTGAAAACAACCAGTGCAATTGTGGACAAGCAGGAACATTGAATCATTGTTTATTTGGATGCTCACTCACAAAAAACGAATCAGAGAAACTTATCGACCTCATATACAAACACACATCTCCTGGACCACTCCATATAGATAAATCCTACCATTGTTTTCCCCTTACATATGTCGAGCTCTATTCAAATTCACCACGAAAACAAAGATGAAGATATAACAAAATCACACCACGTCAACAACGGCTAGAGAAAATTAACAGTTAGTACCAACACCACTGGACGCCAGGATTGCCAGATTGGGCTAAAGTAGCCAATTGGACTACTTGACATTTGAATTGGCTACTGATTTTTACCATTGGGTTACTTGCGACTTTTTGGGCTACTCAAACATTTTCGAGGGTACTTTTGGGCTATTCTTTTCTGATTTTAATTTGTGAAAAATTAATAATAATAGGTGTAATTATGGTCTTCCACTCGTGAAAAAAACCTTTTACAGTGTATGTCTCGCCTTATTCTACCACCACCTTAACCACGAGAAACGAAGTACCTATGTGAAGTACTGTACAGCTGTCAAAAGAAAAAGTGGCCGCTCTCCTGAAACAAAGTTCCCTTCGGGTATCTTCGCTACAATTCGGAGACAGACGATGTTACATGTTGTTGGACCGCGTTGCCTGATATCTACAGTTATAATTGAAGTATTCTCTCTGTGATTCGATAGCGTAATGGTAGCATTCAGGCCTCTTATTCATGAGGTCCTGCGTTCGTCTACAACCTCGTGCTTTTTATGTTCTTTTTTGTTCTGTTTTTGAGAGAGACAAACTATACATAATGGCTCCTTTCTCTTTTATGATTATTTTAGTAATTAACATCAGGTTCATTAATATATTATGCCATGACTTTATCATTATCATTATGATATTGTGGCTGCAAATGGAAAGAAAAAAGATTTTATTCTCAATAAAATATCTTTCGTGGCATAAACATAACAAATTTACTGGCGTCGGCCTTAAAACATTCAAACAATTAAGCGTTCAAAAAACAAAACAAAAAGCCACAATTCAATATTTAGTCTATCTTCCTCTTATCTCGATCATCTTGCAGTCGAGTGGGCATGGAATCGAGTAGTCTTTGCAAATAGCGACTGTTCTTAGACACGATATTCCAGGCATTCTGAACATACCCACATACATAAGTGTTCTGTCCATGGGCAGGTATTTCATTGCAAACCCAGCAATCTCCAACCTTTCCTATTTTCTGCCTTCCTCTTAGTCTCCGCATATGATCCACATATCCTAATGTCGTCTATTATTCTTTTCAACCAGAGACCCAACAAATTCCTTTTTCTCTTTCTAATCAGCTTCAGCATCATTCTTTCTTCACTCACTTTTTCAAACACAATTTTATTTCTTATTCTGTCTGTCCACTTTACACGCACCGTTCTTCTCCACATCCACATTTCAAATGCTTCAATTCGTTTCTCTTCATTTCGTCGTAATGTCCATGTTCTTTCCCCATACAATGCCACACTCCACACAAAGCACTTCACTAGTCTCTTCCTTAGTTCTTCTTCCAGAGGTCCGCAGAAGATCCTTATTCTTCTTCTTCTTCTTCTTCTATTAAAAGCTTCCTTTGTTCATGTTTGCAGTTTTCTTGGGAAGGATAGGCCTAAATGCAGTAACATCCCGTTGCTTTCCGCACACCACTATCTCTTTCGCATCTTATTAAATTCCAGGGGGCCCAAGCGTGGAGATGGGAGAGTGGATTTGACTAATTGGGTCCTCCGGACTTCACCGAAAGTCACGGCAAGGGTTAAATATTAATTCTATCAGGATGTTTGATCCGGCCAGAGACCGGGAAATCTCAATTAGCCTTTGCCCCCCGCATCCTGGACTAGCTTCTACGAATCATCAGAAAATCTTAGAGTGTGATTGGGCCAATTTTTCCGAAAATGTTTCCACACTTTTGCTCTCGTAGCTCAGCGGACGAACGTCGGAATTTAGATGTCAACGTCTCAGGTTCAATTCCTCGTTACTCCTTTTCATTTTATTGTGGTCCAAGATAGTATAATGTAATAATACAAAAAGAAAAACTAATGCCAGTATTATGCAACTGGATTTTTCCAAACCTAATATTAAATTCATGTTATTTATATCGCTAAAGAACGATTACAAAATAAATAACTTGAATATTATTTATACAGTATAACTAAAGAAAGATAACAGAATATAAATGATAAATATCGGTTTGTTTAATTAATATATTGCGAAAGAACAATAACAATATAAATAACTTGAATATTGTTTTATAATGCTAATGAAGGAAAACAGAATATAAATGATAACTTGAATATTATTTAAATCGCTAAAGAACGATAACAATATAAACAACGTGAATATTATTCATATCGGAATTTCACAGATTTATTACAGATGTATTTAAGAAATTGTAGAAGAATAGTAATTAGTAACAGTGTCCTATTTATTCTTCTTGGAGCCAAATTTGTAACTTTTAAAAGTGTGGTTACTATGTTGAAGTGTATGTGTTGTAACGGATGCTTGATTTGTTATGTATGTGAGTCAGTTATGGGATGCTTGATGTCGTCGCAATGTCGTAATTATAGTTTGATTGTGTTTGTGTGACTATTGTGTATTAATTTATGATGTATGGTACGGAAAGCTGCATATTTGTGTTATAGAAGTGTTACGTATGTGTGTTGTTAATGTTTTTGTATGTTTCAAATTGATACCTGATATTTATTTTGCAATCGCAATGCCTAATTTACAGATTGTTTATGTTTTGTTTACATCGCGTTAGCTTATTTAATCTTCTTTTCCATTTCTCTTTATGCTTATCTTTTTTGTGTATAAAACTATAGCCCTAACATACATATGTAAAATAGGGCTAACCCCCATTGGCGATACAATAATAATTATTATTCATATCGTTATAATACGATAACAGAATACAAATGATGACCTGAATTTTATTCATATCTCTAAAGAACGATAACAAAATATAAATAACGTGATATCCATAAAGAACGATAACGGGATATAAATGATAATTTGAATATCATTTACATCGCTAAAGAACGATTAAAAAATAAAATGAAAACTTGAAGAGGGCCCGAACCCACGACCTTTGAATCATTAAACATAGTTCCGGAACTGCTTGTACAAGCACATGCATCGTGTAACATCGCCGCGACCCGAAGTGAACTTTGAAAATATTCGCTGTTCACGAGTGCGGCCACTTTTTTTTTTTTGACAGCTGTACATACAGTATATTGCACAATGTCACATGACCAAGCCAGTGTAAGGGAATTTTCTCGTTTCACCATGACCAATGTCAGCAGAAATGCAGTGGCAAAATGCAGCTTGCAGGCAGATAATAATAAGTTCATTTTTTCCTTTACTTCAAGCGTTAGCATTTTTGTGAATGCCGATGCAGTTTATTACAATAATCTTAAATTAGGAACTAGGATCTGTTGTAAAAGTAATATACAGTTTTTAAGTTATATTAGAGAATTACTTTTTTGACATTTTTGTACCCTAATTATAATGTAGGCTAATTATTATTGAATTCTGAGTCCTATAGTGAAATAATTTTAAGAGAACTGTGCTTGTTGTAGAAGTGATATACAGTAACATTTTTAAATTGTGATAGTGAATAACTTTTTATACATTTATTTTGTTTTGTGATTATACTGAAAATGGAAATATTTATTATTTCGTTCTGTAATTGCTCAAAATAGGAAAGTGGGAGAAGTAATTTATACCAAAACGTTTAATAGCCAATGGTTAAATGATACTTCATTCTCAAACTGGCTTCAGGATGTGAAAGACGATAGCAATTAAGCAGATTGTAAAGTTCAAATTAAAGGAGACTTGAAAAAAAAACATTCCGATTCCGTTAAACATAAATAATCCGCGAAATATAAATCTGCCATTTATATTGGGCTACTTTTTCTGAATGTTGGCTACTTTTTCAGCGTGCTTTCGCTACTTTTAGTTGTACCAATTTGGCAACCCTGCTGGACGCAGCAAAAGTTGGCAGCAGCGTCATAAAATAACCCCGAAGTGAAGTGAAGTGAAGTGAAGTGAAGAATCATGAAAACGATATCTAAAAAAAGTTCCGGAACGTCAGAGAAAAGTATCAGTAGGCTACTGAAATCCTAACATTTCTCTTAAAACATAATCACTGTGAAAGCCTCCTCATATTTGTCTATAAAATAAATGAATATGACACTAATAAGAAGAACACAAAGTACCATGCTACTTACGTTGTAAAACAAGTGTTATCGTACTGATCCTACACTCGTAACTAACTCTGTCACAATGCCCTCTGATTAGTTATACCTAAGAACAATGATTACGTCGACAAAATACTTCAAATCACTGATGATAAAAGGAGAGGACTGAAATCCATGACTAAATTTAAACCGCAGACAAACCGTTGGAGTTTGGTTGAGAAGTTAAGTGGTAGCTCTACGTCATATTTGTTTTGCTGCATTGTTCAGACACATGACTATCGCAAACATTCGAGACTGCGCGCGCATCAGTTTTAAAGTCAATCTCCTCGGGCAATTAAATCTCGTGGGGCATTTGCCAGTAACTGGAAACGCGAATGAAGTTACACAGTGCAACTACTGATAGCTGTGACAATTGAAGGCGAGAGACTGATAAGCAGCTTAACAGCCACGTGACATTTCGTGTAGCTCTAATTTAATGGCTGTAATAATTGAGCCGCAATGAAAGGGACTGGAAGCTGTTTGTGAAATTAACAATAGCATAATAATCAGTTATCACTAACCACAGAGGATCGCGGCGACGCAACGGCATGAGAGAACAGCTTCATAATTGCTTGGAAATCACGATAGTAGGTCCAATCCTGTGCGTGACATGCATTCTCGTCCGTTGTTACTGTGATTTCCTTTGTCATATGTCAAGATCCGGCGTTATGCTGACACGAGGTGACAAGAGTCCATGGAATTGCTTGTTAAACACCTGTCAGGTTGCGCAACTTCGGCTTAAGAGTACATGTACGTGAACGACCACAATCATTTTCAGAAAATGCAGGCTCTAAATTGCTAAACTTTTATAGGAAATGAACTCACAATTGGACAAAAATTACAAGGTATCACAACAAGACTTATTATAAATTAAATATCTGATAGAAAGTATAAAAAAGGTTACTGATAATATTTTTATGAGTTCACTTTTTACTTTAAATTAAATGTTCCAAAATTTGAAAATTTTGACACATAGCTTATTATTTCATAATTCCACAACCATTACAAATAGAATTTTGAAATTTTGTACACTGATTTAACATGAATTTATGCAAAAGGTAGACTACAATAATGGCCATTTCTTTGAAAATAGAAAAATTAGGTCACAAAACATTATGTAAATTTTAATATATTTTATATTCATCATCATCATCATCATCATCATCATCATCATCATCATCATCATCATTGGCATTACGGCCCTTATAGTTTAGCCTTAGCCTCCCTCAGAACATCCGACCAATCACTCCTGTCTAATGCTCGTGTTCTCCATCTTCTAATTCCAGCTTTTGTTAGGTCAGCCTGAACATCATCCAGCCATCTCAATTTAGATCGTCCGACTTTCCTTTTTCCTACTGGTAATTCATCTAGTAGAGCTTAGGGTGTGCGATTGTTCTCCATCGTGGCTACGTGTCCCAGCCACTCTAACCTTCTGAGTTTTATGTCAACAACAATGTTGTTATCTTTATATAATTCATATAACTCAGCATTTGTTTTAATTCGCCAAAACCCTTGCTCATACGTAGGCCCAAAGATTTTCGTAATACTTTCCTTTCCCAGGCATTTAAGATCTTTATTGCCCTTTCAGATAGAGTCCAGGTTTCACTTCCATATACTACTATTGATTTAATAATAGTTTTATATATTCTTATTTTAGCTTTTCTAGAGATACACCTGGACTTCATAGTTTTATTCAATGCCCAAAGACCTCGATTCCCAGCTGCAATCTTCTCTTTTATATCAGTCATAACTTCATTATTGTCTTTCACCATGGAACCCAGATATTTAAAACAGGAAACTCTATCAAAATTAGTATCATTTAAATTAATCTTATTAGTATTGTCATTATTCATATTATACATGTATTTAGTTATAATAGCCGTATTTTTATACTCCGCTGCACCCGTTAGAAATAAATATAAAGTAATTACATAATTAAAATAGGACGTTTCATCCAGGGAACATTCGTGTTTGATAGAAGGATAAATCGTTTAATATGTTACTTAATTTAAATTGCATCCAAATAATTAAAATGCGATCATTTTGGTCCAGAGACACTCATTTGGTGCAATGACAATTCCTTTAACCCGTTTCTTAATTTTAATTAGATGAAACCATAGTTTAATGAAAATTGACATAATTTAGATTTAATGTGTATATTTTGTTTTACTTGTTACAGGTTTCCATTGAATTATGATAATAACTTAATTTTAACACTTGTTTTCTACGAATTCAGTAGATGGCACTTGGCCCACTATGGTTGTGAACCCTTCAAATAACTTAAATTATATTATATTATATTATATTATATTATATTATATTATATTATATTATATTATATTATATTATATTATATTATATTATATTATATTATATCATATCAGAAGTTACTGTCATAACATTATAGCATTATGTCCATCTAGAGAAACTACACTTTCCAATGGTGAAATAATAATTAATTATACAAATCGGTTAATTTAGCTTCCGATATTACTTCATAGAAACACAGAAACATTCTCTGTAGGCTATCTTTCATAGCTTTCGATTGTTGCTGTCCAAGGCCCCTATAGACGAAGTCATTTGTTTTTTAATTCATTACACGGCCTTGGCAATTATTTTAAATTTAAAACTCATTTATCTCATTAAATATCAGTTCTATCAAATTTTTCAAGGAATAAAACTTATCGCAAATTATTTGCAAAGAAACTTTGTTATGTAACATTTTTCGCAAAAATCAATAATAAGCGAGATATTTCGATTTATTTAATTCAGACCCCCTTATAACCCCCCTTTTAAATAATGTATTTTGAATGCCATATAGCCTAAAATCTAGGTTATAACGAACTTAATTTATATTCCAATTTTCATCGAAATCTGTTCAGCCATTATCGCGTGAAAAGGTAACAGACAGACAGACAGACAGACAGACAGACAGACAGACAGACATACAAACAAAAATTTCAAAAAAGCGATTTTCGGTTTCAGGGTGGTTAATTATATATGTTAGGACCAATTATTTTTGGAAAATCGAAAATTACCAGAAAAATTTCGGCTACAGATTTATTATTAATAAAGATAGGACAAATAAAAAATTAATTGTATTAAAATAAACAATTCTACATGTGTGAGAGTAGTCTACTTTCCGAAATAAGTGTTTATTACATGCAGGAAAAAAAATTAAAGATGTCAGAAAGATCATAACAATATTATGGTTACAAATGATGTAACTGCAGATTTTTTTTTCATACTTTGATAAAACCGGTTTGAAAAATATTATTAGTAACCTTTTTTATACTTTTATCAGATATTTAAGTTCTAATAGTTTTTGTTGTGTTACCTTGTAATTTTTTTGTCAAATTGAGAGTTTATTTTCTTATAAAATTTTAGAAATTGAGAGCCTGTATTTTCTGATAATATTGGTTGTCGTGTACATAATATGTACATATATTATATCCTTAAGGGGTTAGATACAGCTTACAGCAGTAAAATGTTTGGAAATATTCAACATTTTTTTTCTCCATTACTGTATCTTGTACAATAATAAAAATTGGTATGTGTAAAACACTGTCCTTCTGCAATATTATAAAAATATTTTTATGATTTAAAAAAAAATTCTCTCCCTTTTCTTTTATTGCTGAAACTCATGTTTACCACATCCGCATTCTCGAGTTACATGCCTCGGCTGTCTCGCCACAAGCCAATTCGTGCCTGAACTTCCTCCCTCTCGCGTATTGCTAGATGATGTCACCCACTCTAACTCAAGGTCACGTTAGATACATGATTCTTCGTCTGTCGATCGTCGTTTACGTCAATGTCGTGTAGTTTAGAAATTATAGATGCAAGAAACTGGCCCGAAAATGTGTGGGTCGATGTTCTGGGTTGACACCTTAGAACTGGACTGAACTTATGGACGTATTCACATCAAAATATTTTGTTTAAATTAAATAAAAATGTTTCCTCAGTACGGTATTCGTAATTTCGAATTATTTTCTTAAATTTGATTGACCGATTTTCTAGAGTTATTCAAGAGTGAGGAAAGATTATTTTATTTTTATCTCTTTCAACTACATTCTTTAATAAAAAATATATTTTTTTATTTTGTGTTAGAAGAAAAAAATGATATTTGACAATTTTTTAAAATGAATTTATTTTTTATCAGACAATCTATCAAAGGTAGAGGAGAAATCTTGCATCATACTGTACATATGACATGCATAAATACACACAGAAAATTGCATCACAGAATGTTGGATAGTTTTTTAGTTATGTGTGAAACGTTTCGTCACTGCACAGTGAAATAAATTTTGAAAAAAAAAATGTAAATAATTTTTTATCGTAAAAATATTTTTTTTTTTTTCGTATAGCAGAAGAACAGTGTTTTACACGTACCAATTTTCATTATTGTACACGATACAGTAATGGAGAAAAAATGTTCAATATTTCCAAAATTTTACTTCTGTAAGCTGTACCAACCCCTTAACCCATGACATATACAGAGTGAGTCAGAAGGAAAGGTACATGTTGTGAGGGGTGATAATATTGGTGTTTCTAAACGAAAAAGTTTATATAAACATATGTCCTGTTCTTAACAGTATCTGGCATACAGCTATTTGAAAATCAAGGTTTCAGTCTCATGACCTTCATCAGGACTCACATGCCGACGCATGTACTAGAAACAATGAAACGTATTCTGGGCGTTCGATCGGTCGCGGTGGAGTAATTTCTTGGCCACCGAAGTCACCCTACCTTACTTCATTGGATTACTATGTACGAGGTTGACTTAAGAGCGAAATCTACAAGCGCGAAGTGGAAACAAGGCAGAACATCTCGCTCGCATTATACATGCTTATATACTCAAGTAAAGGAATGTTCTAATGAGCTCAGATCAGCAACACATCAGCTGTCTACAAGAACTGCAAAATGCATTGCAGTTGACGGTAGGTTTTCTGAACTTGTTCTGTAAGGAAAAGTACATCATTAAACAGAACACAAGATAGCGATGCTCAATTTACTATCACCTGCACTTTCCCGTTCTTCATTGTTTCCATTAGTTTTCTCCGAAACCAATAAGAACAGGACAAACAATGTTCATATACACATTTTGTGCAGAATCATCAATATTATCACCCCTCAAACTATGCATCTTTCCTCCTGATTCACCCGGTATTATTGTAACTATGCTAATAAGTAAAGAGCGCAAATGGGGTGCGTATTGAGATAATACAAGTTTGATGACGTCACGAGTGTGGGTGGAGTTGTACCTCTGAAGTACGTTGACGTAACGCTCACAACTCACTGGCAGTGGACATGGACGTTGAATTTGGATCGTCCAAGAGACAGATTATTCAGGTTGTATACAGAGAACCTGAACAGTCAAAGCGAAAGAAGATTCAAGTTGAAGACACAAATTTTTTATATTTGTTGTCGTTGTTTCTGGATAGATAGATTAATTGTAAGACTCATGAGCAGGCTTAAGATCCGGGATACTTTAGCAACCAATATACGCACAACTTGACTAAAGAGTTCCTTGAACATAGCAGACACATATACTGTGAATGTAAACAACGACGTCAATGTGCTGCTTTATATTCTGCTGTTAATAGTGCAATCTAGTGACGGTGGAAAATGATGTAGGATACATACCTCACAAGTTTTTATGTCTCTCGGAGACGTTGAAGGCGTTAGCGTTACAGTGAACAACCATGTACAGCTGTCAAAAAAAAAAAAAAAGTGGCCGCACTCGTGAACAGCGAATATTTTCAAAGTCCAATTCGGGTCGCGGCGATGTTACACGATGCATGTGCTTGTACAACAGTTCCCGAACTATGAAAATGTTCCATGTCTGCTCCTCGCAGACCAGCGGTAGAGTGCTTGTTTAATGATTCAAAGGTTCTGGGTTCGGGCCTTCTTCAAGTTTTCATTTTATTTTTTAATCGTTCTTTAGCGATGTAAATGCTATTCAAATTATCATTTATATTCAGTTATCGTTCTTTATGGATATCACGTTATTTATATTTTGTTATCGTTCTTTAGAGATATGAATAAAATTCAAGTCATCATTTGTATTCTGTTATCGTTTTATAACGATATGAATAACAATTATTATTATTGTATCTCCAATGGTGGTTAGCCCTATTTTACATATGTATGTTAGGGCTATAGTTTCATACACAAAAAAGATGAGCATAAAGAGAAATAGAAAAGAAAATTAAATTAGCTTACGCGATGTAAACAAAACATAAACAAACCGTAAATTAGGCATTGCGATTTCAAAATAAATATCAGGTATCAATTTGAAACATACAAGAACATTAACAACACACATACATAACACTTCTATAACACAAATACGCAGCTTTCCGTACCATACATCATAAATTAATACACAATAGTCACACAAACACAATCAAACTATAATTACGACATTGCGATGACATCAAGCATCACATAACTGACTCACATACATAACAAATCAAGCATCCGTTACATCACATACACTTCAACATAGTAGCCACACTTTTAAAAGTTACAAATTTGGCTCCAAGAAGAATAAATAGGACACTGTTACTAATTACTATTCTTGTACAATTTCTTAAATACATCTGTAATAAATCTGTGAAATTCCGATATGAATAATATTCACGTTTTTTATATTGTTATCGTTCTTTAGCGATATAAATAATATTCAAGTTATCATTTATATTCTGTTTTCCTTCATTAGCATTATAAAATAATATTCAAGTTATTTATATTGTTATTGTTCTTTGCAATATAAATAATCTATATTTTATGTAAGTAATTATTATAACACAAATAACCATATTTCTTTGTAAAATAGGTTATTTTATTTAGATAATTAAATAAGTATTATATAATATCTTATATTAATTAAATAAACCGATATTTATCATTTATATTGTGTTATCGTTCTTTAGTGATACTGTATAAATAATATTCAAGTCATTTATTTTGTAATCGTTCTTTAGCGATATAAATAACATAAATTTAATATTAGGTTTGGAAAAATCCAGTTGCATAATACTGCTATTAGTTTTTCTTTTTGTATTATTACATTATACTATCTTGAACCACAATCAAATGAAAAGGAGTAACGAGGAATTGAACCTGAGACGTTGACATCTAAATTTCGACGTTCGTCCGCTGAGCTACGAGGGCAAAAGTGTGGAAACATTTTCGGAAAAATTGGCCCAATCACACTCTAAGATTTTCTGATGATTCGTAGAAGCTAGTCCAGGATGCGGGGGGCAAAGGCTAATTAAGATTTCCCGGTCTCTGATCGGGTCAAACATCCTGATAGAATTAATATTTAACCCTTGCCGTGACTTTCGGTGAAGTCCGGAGGGCCCAATTAGTCAAATCCACTCTCCTCATCTCCACGCTTGGGTCCCCTGGAATTTAATAAGATGCGAAAGAGATAGTGGTGTGCGGAAATCAACGGGATGTTACTGCATTTAGGCCTATCCTTCCCAAGAAAAACTGCAAACATGAACAAAGAAAGCTTTTAATAGAAGAAGAAGGATATTCTGCGGACCTCTGGAAAAAGAACTAAGGAAGAGACTAGTGAAGTGCTTTGTGTGGAGTGTGGCATTGTATGGGGAAGGAACATGGAGATTACGACGAAATGAAGAGAAACGAATTGAAGCATTTGAAATGTGGATGTGGTGAAGAACGGTGCGTGTGAAGTGGACAGACAGAATAAGAAATAAAATTGTGTTTGAAAAAGTGAGTGAAGAAAGAATGATGCTGAAACTGATTAGAAAGAGAAAAAGGAATTTGTTGGGTCACTGGTTGAAAAGAATAATAGACGACATTAGGATATGTGGATCATATGCGGAGACTAAGAGGAAGGCAGAAAATAGGAAAGGTTGGAGATTGCTGGATTTGCAATGAAAGACCTGCCCATAGACAGAACACTTATGTATGTGGGTATGTTCAGAATGTCTGGGATATCGTGTCTAAGAACAGTCGCTATTTGCAAAGACTAGTCGATTCCATGCCCACTCGACTGCAAGATGATCGAGATAAGAGGAAGATAGACTAAATATTGAATTGTGGCTTTTTGTTTTGTTTTTTGAACGCTTAATTGTTTGAATGTTTTAAGGCCGACGCCAGTAAATTTGTTTTGTTTATGCCACGAAAGATATTTTTATTGAGAATAAAATCGTTTTTCTTTCCATTTGCAGCCACAATATCATAATGATAAAGTCATGGCATAATATATTAATGAACCTGATGTTAATTACTAAAAATAATCGTAAAAGAGAAAGGAGCCATTATGTATAGTTTGTCTCTCTCAAAAACATAACAAAAAAGAACATAAAAAGCACGAGGTTGTAGTCGAACGCAGGACCTCATGAATAA
This sequence comes from Periplaneta americana, assembly GCF_040183065.1. Taxonomy (NCBI): domain Eukaryota; kingdom Metazoa; phylum Arthropoda; class Insecta; order Blattodea; family Blattidae; genus Periplaneta; species Periplaneta americana. Next base: position 123,772,921 of record NC_091123.1, read on the forward strand.
GACGCCTGAACGCTACCATTACGCTATCGAATCACAGAGAGAATACTTCAATTGTAACTGTAGATATCAGGCAACGTGGTCCAACAACTTGTAACATCGCCTGTCTCCGAATTATAGCGAAGATACCCGAAGGGAACTTTGTTTCAGGAGAGCGGCCACTTTTTCTTTTGACAGCTGTACATACTTGCAACTAGTTCGAAAAAACTGTTCACTATGAATTGAAGATGCATTGTGATGGCCTGAGTTCGTTTCGTAGGGAGAGACGAAAGAACACCGTACCTCAGATCACGAACCGGATTGTATACCAACGCACAGGTAAACAAAACTCAACGCGCCATCTCACTCCATCTGTACTTCGTTGTACAGTAACTTCACTTCATTCTTAAGTTGTCTCGGATCCTAAGCCTGGTCATCAGGTTTTGAAGAATGTCACCACCAAACCGAAGTGACCACAATCGAAATTCTGAACTTCCACCAGCTGGAAAAGAGGAAAATGTACCGCATCTGCCCTGCCACTAAACATTGAATGACTTCACACCAGTGCTAACTCTGCGGAACACCAATCTGTCTTCAGTGTGAATAAGAAAGTGCAGTGTATAACGAATTTTTTCTAAAAAAAATTATTGAATTTTTTTTAATCTTAAGAGTCAAAACTGTTTATTTCAGCTTTATAAGGTTCATCTGTGTGACAACCAATTACCAAATCCTATGTTTCATTAAGAATGTATGAAAGACTGTGCTCCAGCTTAAGGAAATACAGTGTGATAGGTGAATTTGTTTTCACAACAAAGGTTAATTTTTTTGTACTTCTAACATTTAACATTCCACCCGTTATATATATCACTACCGGTAAAAAGTTTTCGATCACCTACCACAAATATGGATTTGAGGTTAAAACAGAGATTTCGTTTTGAATATTCTATCACATCATAATGCTAGAGAGAGATAATATTTATTTTGTTGGTCTATTTAGTTTTTCCGATGTGTTAAATGTTATGTTTTATTTAACGACGCTCGCAACTGCAGAGGTTATATCAGCGTCGCAGGATGTGCAGGAATTTTGTCCCGCAGTAGTTCTTTTACCTGCCAGTAAATCTACTGACTTGAGCATGTCGCATTTAAGCACACTTAAATGCCATCGACTTGGCCCGGGATCGAACCCGCAACCTTGGGCATAGAAGGCCAGCGCTATACCAACTCGCCAACCAGGTCGACTTTCCGATGTGTTTGTACATTGAAATAAAGTATATAGTTGTTTTCATAGCTGATCGAAAAGTTTGACCGGTAGTGTGTATGTGTGTGTGTGAGCGTGTGTATTACTGTGCATATGCATGATGACAAATGTGAATATTTAAATTAAATTTGGGAGCAGAGACTATTGCAAGCAGAATTGATCTGTTATCTGTTATCGACCTAAATGTGAAGCCAATGGTAAAACAGTGTTGTGACACTATCTTCAAGAAACACTTGTCGCAATAACAAAATTAACGTTCTGCAATGTCTTAAACAAAGTTTGCCATTTCATCATAAACATACGTACTTCAAGAAAACAATGTAGCCTACTTAGTTCACATATTCCATTTGTTTTTGTTGTGCGTCATTTTACTGATATTATGCGCTTCAATTTATCGACAAATGACGCTACAACTTATTTATCTTTACAGCATATGTCCTTATCTTTATGCTTTAGTCTCTTGAAGCTTCAAAGCAACAACGGCGTGTGTGTGGAGTGAAGTTAAATTTGTCTACAAAGATATTTTCTATCGTCTTCTCTTGGAAATGAACTGATCAACTCCAGCTCCCTCTGATCTGTTAGTCAGAGTAAAAAAAGTAATTAATTAAAATGTAATTAATTATTTTAGAGTGCAGCCACGTCTTTGCATTGGGCACGGTTGGTTGCCAACCGCTCAATAACGGTGCAAAAAAGGTGTTTAATTAGAAACTTTGAACAAAGAAACATAGCTAAAAGAAAAGTACACAACCGTGTAGAGAAAGGAGTCCCGTAACCGTAAATATCCTCACGAAACTGGTGCGACTCTCAAAGACCTCGAGATGTGTAGTGCAAATCATGCCTTGAAAACTGCATTCCGCTGACAAATTTATGTGCATAACTTCGTTAGAACTGAACCGATCCGAAAGTTTTGAAGTATAGATCGATCGAGTACGAAATGAAACAATTATCCAGTTTAAATTGGACTCTAAAATAATAATAAAAAAAAATGGTGAAAATTTGTGGACTTTCAATGACTCGAAATTCAAACGTTGGGCAAATGCAAAAGTGGAGACGAGCACTACAGGAGAAAAAGGCATCCCGAGAAGAAATAGGAAATTCCAAATCACCTCTGCGGAATACAAGCGACGGCAAAGAGAGCGCAAGAGAGCGGCCCATACGAGATTTGTGGACTCTATGGCTGTTTAACGACGAGATATATCATCGCAGCCTCTATATCGGCTACTCAAAGAGTGAATCCGGATAGTATACTAGAGATGGGTAAAAAATAACACAAGTTATTTTGGAACTGTTCCGGTCTCGGAACTATTGCAAAAATGAACAGTAGGTCGGAGCCTACGCAAGGCATGTTCCGACTCCGAGACAACAGAGAACAGTCGGAACTTGCTCCGTTGAACCACAGTCTAGTATATACAGTCTACTGAAGTTTGAGTTGTGAGGGCACTAGGAACAATAGACTGTGCCAGTACTATTTTGCATTGTCTGTAATGAGGCGATATTAGCGATCCTCGTGGTTAGCAATTACCTATGGATGCATATTTACTACGTATTGAGCTTCGCGACTGTATATACTAGACTATGGCTGAACCATGACAGCTCCGGCTACACTGTTCTAGTTGTTCTTTATGTTTTACATGAAACTTCGTTGGAACTTGAAACTCTCACATGGATGAAGGAAGAAGCATGGAAATTGAAATCCTTGGAGTGTGGTCATGAGCAATGGCACTAATGACACAGAGTGAGGTGCGATGCGAAGTTTAAATTATTACACTGGTACAGATCCGTTTCTAACATTTTACTAAGCCAGTGTGGGGGTTTCAAGTTTCACTACTGCTAATATATAAATTTATAGTTATATCTTGTTTATTATTTATGAAACTAAAATGTAATTATTATAAGTAAACATTAAGAAAATTGAAAATAAAAATTAATGATTTTAGTTTTTTTTACTACGTAACAGGGAGAACAAAAATTACACGCTACACGTTTTAAATGTCATGTTAAATTTTTTAATTCGCTACCGTTTCTTTATGACTTTATGTACCAAAACTAAGTGTAGCATTCTGACCTTGTATTCAACAGCTGTTTATCTACTAAACATGGAATAATTTAGAAATCTTCTCACCATTCGTGAGCTGCCACAAGGGACAAAGAGTACTTAGTCATATAAATGTTTACAAGTTCATTGAAACATTGATTTTGTTTTGACAATGAAACTCCTACAAATACATAGCTGCAAATACATTTTGAGATTAGTGGAAATGTACCTAGTTTTAGAGAGGTAAGCGTTACAAAAAAATAAATATTCCTAATGAACTTAGTTTCATTCCGAATTTAAGTGATGCTTCAGGAGAGCAATTAATCCTTTCAATGTAGCTAAGGTTACAATCGTAATAATACAGAGACATCATTTTATTTTTACTAACATTTTTAATATTAACCTGGCTATACCTTTCTATTAACGATTGAAACAGGAAACACCGTTTGCTACCCTTTCCACGACGGAGTTCGATGATACTGGCGTAAAATACAAATCACTTTACTAGGTATAGGAGGGAAGAAAAGTGGTTCATCCATTTATGTAAACTAGGAGATATCGCAATTTTGAGTTTGATAATTTTCATTAGGTTTTTGTTTAATCAAAATGCAGTACTGTATTAACACTTAGTGTTTTACACACGAATTGAGCTATCCATTCGGAAGTATTAATTATGCAGTGTATATTGTACTGTTACAGCACATTATCGTACTATATAGAGAATGAAGTTAAATTGAAAAATAATTATAATATGGATATTTAAACACATTTTAGAAAATGGTGGCCGTTCATTTCGATACAGGCTTCAGTTCTTTTGTGCATATTATCGCACTATAGACTACTGTACCTAATTCCAATTACCAGTTTCGTCCTTCGTACGAGTAACTCATGTTGAAATAATTCTGTACCCACTCTATAAAAGAGTACCTTACGTACTGTAAATTCAATCTTCACTTCTTCCCGATCCGAAAAGATAAAATCACTCAGAAATGCTATCTACTGTCCGTTCAAGTGGTTTTGTCGCAGGGTTGTAGAAAGGGGGGGGGGAATCACGTGACAGTTAATTACTTAAGAAGGCCCTTTTATTTAATTTATTTTAAACACTTGAATAATATTACGTAGACGTCCAATTCCTAACAGAAATTAATGTTTTTAGAAAAGAGCTAAGATAGCCCAGCTACTAGACTTTACAAAGGGGCGAACAGAAGCAGGTGGGGGAAACCGGGATGCGACATAGGGAAACGGACGACAGTACCCGTACGAAAATATGATTCAATATTGAAAGCTCTTTCGTCACTGGAAAACGCGAACATATTTCTGAAACGTACTATACTCAGTAACTCAGTACTGCTTAAGCGCCCTCGGCTCTGTGTCGTGAACGGTTGGAAGTTTACTAGTAGAAGGGGTGGGAGTGAAGTACATTCCAAAACTCAGGTACAATAAAAATTGAAGTAAAAATAAAATGATGTCCCTGTAGATGTAGGTACATCTTTCATGAAGAGAGTAGCGGTACCTATTGCTCCAACCAGAAGTCCGATTACTTCAAGCTCTTTTAGCTGGTACTTTTGGAGGTAATAGGGAATGCTAGGATACCGAATGTGCGTTAGAATGTCATCTATTGATAAGCATGTATGCTATGTCATGCCAATAACATATTTTAAGAGGAGTCCGAGAGATGAGTGATCTAACTGCTAACGCTATGTGCGAGCTGCTTGGGGAAGAGGGAGGGTACGACTTCTCAAAAAGTCGCATCAATGAATGATTCCAACTCATCTCTACTTGTAACTGTTATTTGGAGCATAGGCTAGTATTTTTCAAGAACCGCAACAGTCGGAACTGTTCCCCGGAAAAGAACTGTTCGCACCACTATAGTGTACCCTGAGCCGCGTCTATGACTGAAGTGCTAGCGCGCTGGTCTGATATCCATATGGCCCCGGTTCGATCTCATAACGGAATTTGTGGTGAACAAACAAGACATTGCAGAAGGTTGTGGTCTTCCCGTTTTCGTCTATCATTCCACCAACACTCTCCACCTCCCTCTCATTTCATCTATCATTCGCAATATTAAAAATAATTTGGGTGAATTCTTCGGACAGTACGGGTTTCCGATGCTGATAGGAAGGGCTTGGGGCTCCGGGTTCGTGGGACTTATCAGGCTACTCGTCCGCGAAATGGAACCTGGCTCTATCAGGGGCTGAGGCAGGATGACTCACCGACAATAACAGGAAGAGCTTGGGGCTCCGGAGCCCTGACGCTTATCAGGCTACTTGTCCCCGAAACGGTAGCTCTATCAAACATTTCTTTCACCAATTTCACTCAGAACCGCGCACTCAGACAAACTTAGTCCTATGTCAATAAACTTTGTAGTACATTTCAGTAGTGTTCAATTGCTGTTTTATTCGGAATAATATTATTAGGGTAATGTTTCCTAAATCGTGCCACTTAACACATATTCATTTTTCAATGGCGCAATTTAAAATCTATGACATTATATTTAATTGCTTAGAATATTTCACATATTTACTGATATATGAACTTCAGCTGCAATAACTACAATATCGGGCAATTTGTGAATAAAATACATGTTTTTTCTAATATCTGCAAACGGTACGATACAGGAAACCAGTATCCGAAATCGTACCATCAGGTTCCCAAGTCGTACCTATATACCTACAAATAAAGTGTCTTCATTACATTTAATCAAATTATTCAATTGCATTCTACACAGACAATTTGACAGGTGCTCTGCAATAACAAGGTATGTGTAAGATGTCGGTGTTGGCAGTAAGTAAAAGTAACATTGTTTTCATTAACAAAGAAAGGCCTTTGCAAATACGCGTTTTTGAATTAGTATTATTGATAGTTTATTTGTATAAGTTTAATGTATTTTTCGTCAAAATCTCGTTATTGAATTTGTTATTTTGATACGTATCTTATTCTTATTCTCACACGCTCATTGTTTCAAAATGAGACAGCCCCCGGATCTCGTTAGATGTCTCAAGAAAATCTTCTCTTATACCAAGGAGCACATTTGAAGACTGCGTGTGTTACCTTGTTGATTACCAACAACGCATGTCTTTACCGCAAAATTAATAGCGAGCTTAATGAAGACTGCTACCTGATGATTACATAAGGATATCGATAACATCACCTCCTCTTCAGCGGCCCTCATCTAAGACATGAAAGCTCTTCTGCTCCGAATGTTACAAACAAGCGCACACATACATAAATACAGAGTGGAAGGAAACGTATTGTATAAATTGACACGACTGAGTTACAGATCAGGTCATTACAACTAAATTTTGTCAAATATTTTTGGTACTTCAATAATCTATTTCAATTATTTTTTTCGAGAAAATTAAATAAAATATCTATTGTAGCATAAATATCTCAACGAATTTCAATTTGGCTTAGGCCTAAATTTCCAAGGGCCCATTGTGCATCCAATACAGGGTGAACCATAAGTACTGTTATTAATTTCAAGGGATTATTCTTTGAGGTCCCGCGCCGTGGCGTCGTGGTGTGAGGCATCCTGCCTAGGATTCGCGTTACGGAATACGCTCTGGTTCGAGTCATCATGGGAGAAGACATTTTCTCATGGAATTTCGGCCAGAGTATGGAACCGGTGCCTACCCAGCATAGTGATGCACTTGGGGAGCTACGATAGGTAGCGAAATCTGGTTGCGAAAGCCAGCTATAACGGCTGGGGGAGGATCATCGTGCTAACCACACGTTACCTCCATTCTAGTTGGATGATCGTCCACCTCTGCTTCAGCATGTGAACGTGAGGTCAGCAGTCGGCTGGTCGGTCTGGACCCTTCAAAGGCTGTGGTGCCACGGATTATTATTCTTTGAGATATTCCAAACAAAAAAGTTAAATACAATGTTGGTTCTTTTGCTTCCTTTTCGAGATGAAAATTATTTTATGTGAAATATTTCATACCGTATTTTGTGAAAGCCATTGATTTAATTCCCAATATGCTCAATCAATGCTCCCTTAAATCCTCTGATCATATTGGGAATCCAATCAATGGCTTTCCAAAACAAGGTATGAAATTGTTATTAGAGAAGAAAAATTCGCTCCGTCGCCGGGGATCTAACCCGGGTCGTTGGTTCTACGTACCAAGCGCTCTAAACACTGAGCTACGCCGAAGTTCAATCCACAGAACCGGATCGAATCCCCCTCTTCCAGTGTTTTTCCCTTTGTGGCCTTACTCCATGATCGACATATATGTTGACATATATTAGGTCAACTGCCATTATACAAGGAGCGCACTCAATTGAGTGACTTGCTGGCCGGGATTCCACGGCATATACATTGTTGGGCGAAGAATCTATGTGAAGGTTAATTTTTGGAACTACAGAATTTATCTGTTATGGTAACAATTGTTATTAGATCCCGCGCTGTGAATTGAACTTCGGCGAGGCTCAGTGGTTAGAGCGCTTGGCACGTAGAACCAAGGACCCGGGTTCGATCCCCGGCTACGGAGCGAATTTTTTTCCTCTAATAACAATTTTTACCATAACAGATAAATTCTGTAGGACCAAAAATTAACCTTTACATAAGCTATGAAATGTTTCATATAAAACAATTTTTATCTCAAAATAGAAGTAAAAACGAGCAAAATTGTATAACTTTTTGTTTGAAATATCGCAAAGAATAATCCATTGAAATTAATGACATTACTTACAATTCACTCTGTATATTCGATGATTTTCCAAGGTCAATATGTGCCTACGTGGCATTAGTGAGTCTGAGATTGACAGATCAGCCATCCTGCAATCCCAGCCGAGATAATGCGTGAGCCACTGACTGATTGTAGAGGGGTGGATGTAAGTCTACCTGAGTTATAGTTTTATAAAATAAATATCAACTAAATTGCTCTGATTTGTCCCTTTATTTGGTTAAAGATTTAGTGAATTTTATTTATTCTTTCCAAAAAAAAAAAAAAAAAAAAGGGGGGGGGATTTGAATATTGTAATTTTTAAAATAAGCCTCTAAGAGATTAATTTCTACCAATTCTATAAAATTAAAAAAAAAATTCTGATATCTTTTCTTCTCTACATGTTTATGCCCATATTATTTACTTTCATAAATTACTTTTTATACATTATAATATTAAAATATTGACAGAATTACATGAATTTAAGATAACAGTAATTCGTAAAACATTGAACAAGAAACGGCCGTTATTTTCTGAGAGGTGAGACATCATGTTTTCTAGTGTTACTAGTTACCAAATATGAAGCCTGGATCAGTGTATTGACATATACCGCTCATGTAATAGTTATGATAATTACGCTTTTCCATCAGAATCTAGTCGCATGCGGTAATGTTGATAAACATACTCGCGCAAGCTCGCTGTTTGAGCATTCGCCTGGGATAGGTTATAACTCCATGATATAAATTCACGAGCATGGGTATATCAGCTATCTCTTGAGTACAGTATTACAGCTAACATCATTGTTAATTCCCGCTGCATTTATAATTACGTGTATTTGCATGATACAAATGGGGTTTCGGGCTCTCTAAACCTCTACATGGGACCAACATCTTCTGACGTTCTTAGAAATTTATAACTATATAGCCTATTTAATGTCAGTTTTAAAATAGAGAGACATAAAATGCACCGAGCTGAAAGTAGGGTCATATTGGAGTAATGGTGGAACAAGACTGATAAATGAAACGAAGTACTAGGAGAAAACCTTCCTCGGATTATGTTATTGTGATGTACCGAAATACGTATGATATATCCGTGCAGGATTTCTGCATTACCATATGATGAAGGTTGGGTGGAGCGGAGAAACATACTCTCCGGGACTCGAACCCGGGTTTTCAGCTCTACGTGCTGACGCTTTATCCACTAAGCCACACCGGATTCCAGTTCCGATACCGGATTGAATCCTCTCAGTTTAAGTTCCACCTCTTAGTTTCCCTTTAGTGGCCAACCCTCATGCACTGTGTCACAGATGTGTGACAGTGGCACAATGTCCAACCAATTAATGTGCAGAGGTGCACTCATTATTAGTGACTAAATGGCCGGGATCCGACGGAATGAGCGCCGAATTAGTTTTCCCCGACGAAAATCTCAAGAATGAGTGACTTGTTACAGATAACAATCGGTTATATGAATGGTGCACTTTAGAAATTTAGAATTAAACATAAAATTTTCCTGTATGGATCCCATTATACGAATAGTCTTGATTCCTGCAGTTAAACCTCAGCATTTTCCTGGAAGATGTTCACGATTGACGTCCAGCCTATTGACAAAGAGCAAAAGTGGTTCCAGAAATCGCTGTCGATTGACTATAGTCCGTGACGTCACATATTTCTTTGTTGTAGTATAAGGGTTTGGAAAGTAACCAACATAGTCGAAGTTAATATGACTTCTAAAGGATTTCCGGAATCAATATAAATTAGCTTACGTGGCTATGGAATGTGTAGAGAACAGTCCACTCTGTATATGTAATAGTAGTGGTAGTAGTAGTGTGTAATAGTAGTGGTAGTAATAGTGAGTGTAATAATAGTAATAGTAGTAGGTCTATGTAACAGTAGTAGTAGTAGTAGTAGTAGTAGTAGTAGTAGTAGTAGTAGTAGTAGTAGTAGTAGTAGTAGTAGTAGTAGTAGTAGTAGTAGTAGTAGCTGTATTCAGTCGAAAAATTTTATATAAAATAAACGTTTAAATATTTAATGTTCAACATAATATAGCGAAAGAAAATAAAGAAAAAATAAATAAATTTTCTACACTTTGTCGTTAATTAGGAAGTAATGACATTATCTGCGTTATTATATGGATGTGAAAACTGGAGTTAAGAAACAGACTTGAGGAACAAAGTGGCAGAGAAATTAATTTTCAAGAATAAACTGAGTTCGTACAGTGAAGAATCGAAGTATTTGTAGCCTATCTGAAGACCTGCATATAAACATATGTAGATCTGATATCAGAATTTGGAAGCGTTGCAATTAATCCTAATATTCAATTAGCAGACACGAACTGGTAACTCGGTGTCCATCATGAACTATGGTCCATTCCAGGGTTCTGTAGAGTAACTTAGCGCATATGGGAGCGCAGTCTATCTGTGCCGGAGTGTATTGCAGGTAGCATCAGCTCGAGTCCGCTAAGGGGTAAATTAATGTTCGTGGTAGAAGCACAGTCTACTATATACAGTCACGAAACTTGGGATGATTTTTTGCCAACGAGTTGCATTTCCCGAGATAGTTGCTAGCCGCTTGGAGCGCTGTGAGTACTAGGAACAATAGAATGTGTCACTGCCATCGTGGTCTAATACAGGCCGTAAGGCAAACCATGTGACTCGCTTAACCCGATCACGAAGGGCGGCGTTTCAACCATATAAATTAATTGGAATGCATAAAGAGTTACATATGTTTCTCTAAAATCTAGTGTAATTGCATTAATAAAATTTAAAACAATGATTAGGGGACACTTCAGACATAATTTCTTGCAAGTTAAGGTGTAATATTATTTTTGGTGTGAAAATTATGTTGTTCGTATGTGTAATACCTGCCTTTATTTCGATTAAATATTGCGAAATTCTTGTGCATTCATTTAGGCACGATTCAATAATTTTCAATTGCACCGCACGGATATTTAGACATGTTGAAATTATAGGTTATGTTTACTGTACCAGTTGCCCCTTTCTGTCTAAATTTAGTCATCTCCAATGCCTTGCCATTCATATGAAAATTATAGGTTATGTTTACTATATTTATCTTATATTCCTAAATTCGCAATCATACATTATAATTAAGCATAATGTCATGTATGATACCCCGGACATTCAATTTGTCTGTATTTTAATACTACAATTGAGTACTGAATTATTGTATATATCTACTACTTAAGAGACGAAGTAACACAATTGTACGTACACTAATTTCATAGGAGTGGTATGGTAAATGTTTTGTCTAAAATTAAGGAAGGTAGATGTGCTAAATTGAAATTACAATACAAATTATTTCTTATTAAAACTCAAAACAGCTTCCATTCTAAACTTGAAATGTTGACGAGAACAGATTATGTTACTTACTTACTTACTTACTTAAGGAACCCGAAGGTTCATTGCCGCCCTCACATAAGCCCACCATCGGTCCCTATCCTGTGCAAGATTAATCCAGTCTCTATCATCATATCCCACCTCCCTCAAATCCATTTTAATATTATCCTCCCATCTACGTCTCGGCCTCCCTAAAGGCCTTTTTCCCTCCGGTCTTCCAACTAATACTCTATATGCATTTCTGGATTCGCCCATACGTGCTACATGCCCTGCCCATCTCAAACGTCTGGATTTTAAGTTCCTAATTATGTCAGGTGAAGAATACAATGCGTGCAGTTCTGTGTTGTGTAACTTTCTCCATTCTCCTGTAACTTCATCCCGCTTAGCCCCAAATATTTTCCTAAGCACCTTATTCTCAAACACCCTTAACCTATGTTCCTCTCTCAGAGTGAGAGTCCAAGTTTCACAACCATACACAAGAATCGGTAATATAACTGTTTTATAAATTCTAACTTTCAGATTTTTGGACAGCAGACTGGATGATAAGAGCTTCTCAACCGAATAATAACACGCATTTCCCATATTTATTCTGCGTTTAATTTCCTCCCGAGTGTCATTTATATTTGTTACTGTTGGTCCAAGATATTTGAATTTTTCCACCTCTTCGAAGGATAAATCTCCAATTTTTATTTTCCATTTCGTACAATATTCTGGTCACGAGACATAATCATATACTTTGTCTTTTCGGGACTTACTTCCAAACCGATCGCTTTACTTGCTTCAAGTAAAATTTCCGTGTTTTCCCTAATCGTTTGTGTATTTTCTCCTAACATATTCACGTCATCTGCATAGACAAGAAGCTGATGTAACCCGTTCAATTCCAAACCCTGCCTGTTATCCTGAACTTTCCTAATGGCATATTCTAGAGCGAAGTTAAAATGTAAAGGTGATAGTGCATCTCCTTGCTTTAGCCCGCAGTGAATTGGAAAAGCATCAGATAGAAACTGACCTATACGGACTCTGCTGTATGTTTCACTGAGACACATTTTAATTAATCGAACTAGTTTCTTGGGAATACCAAATTCAATAAGAATATCATATAATATTTCCCTCTTAACCGAGTCATATGCCTTTTTGAAATCTATGAATAACTGATGTACTGTACCCTTATACTCCCATTTTTTCTCCATTATCTGTCGAATACAAAAAATCTGATCAATAGTCGATCTATTACGCCGAAAACCGCACTGATGATCCCCAATAATTTCATCTACGTTCGGAGTTAATCTTCTCAAAAGAATATTGGACAAAATTTTGTACGACGTCAACAAAAGTGATATTCTTCGAAAGTTACCACAGTTGGTTTTGTCCCCTTTTTTAAAAATAGGTACAATTATGGACTCCTTCCATTGTTCTGGTACATGTAAAATTCTCTTCACATTAAAATAACACAGTTTTGTAATTATTTCTGCAACATATTAATAACTTGGTTTAGCCGACCTGGTGTTGAATCAGCTTTTACACCAAGGCTTGGAATTGTTCATGAGTGTAAAACGGCAACAAGAAGTAGACGGAACTCATGGACACATTACACTAAATAAAGCTTAAATGATACCGGTAAGCAATAAAGTTATAATATTTCACTGAGCTCCATCAGCTCCATACACTGAAAAAGAAAACCCGAACAAACATTACGGCCTGGTCTAGATCGAAAAAGCATTGACTGTGCCGTATTTCGCATTTTTGTGAAAAGCTATGTAAACTGTGAAATGTTCGTTATCGGTTGGAATAACTGTAAATGGCTAAAATACAATAATTTGAACAATAATAATATGGGTCAAGGAGACGTTTGTAGTACTATAAATTGTAAGAAAAATAGGTTAGAGTTATCCTTCCGAAAGATCCAGGAAGGTGAGTTTATAGAATATAAAATATATTTTATGAAAATAATATATAAACCTTGTGTATTTCATATTTCAATAGTGGAAGGAAGGTGTTAATTTTTTCAAAAGAACACGATATCGAAAGTACAATACATTTTATGGTCTGCTAGGGAAAGAGTCTGTGATGAGGCGATAGTAGCGATCCTTGTGGTGAGGAACTATCTATGGATGCATATTTCAACTGTCTATGTTTGCATATTTAGTAAGTATTAAGCTTCGTGACTGTATATACTGGACTGTGGTAGAAGGTAGAGGAGAGTTGAGGTAGAAATTATCACCCTACTTGAAGCGATTGCTCGCTTCGTTCAAGCAATGCCTCCTCCCGAGCAGTCATTGGCCCTAGCCCTCCCACATACCATTTGCGCAGAGGTCTTGTTTCGTCTTTCTACTCCACAGAGGCCTCGGACGGACGATAGATACATTTGAACACGTCATCTTTGTCCTATACTGTAAGTGGAAAATGTTTTATTTTCTTGAAGAATCTATGGAAGCGAGTAAAGGATAGTGGCGATATAGTCGTAGAAATGAAAATTCTATAAACCCAGAAGCCAATATAAGCTTTTTTGGCGAGTGCATAAACGAATTCCGTTGTTTAAATTCACATCCACTTCCTACGATCTCTGAAAAAGATACGCCATTACGTAATACCATTAAGGCATGGAAGAAGAAACTTTATGTCGACGGGAAGTCTATTGAAATCACATGGAAAAGATAAAGCCCGACTCCCTGATGAAAGAGTGATGAGGATCAAGCCGACTTTCCAGCGAAGCACTCTCATCAAATTCAGCCGAAATATGGTCCTTAGCGATGAACTTTTGCGATCGATATGATAGACCACATCGAAGAAAGTCCATATCCCTTTTATAACAATTTTTTCTGATGATACCATATTCTACATTTCAGGTTTATAAATTCGTGCTAGCTTTTTATTGGCTGGACGTCTGTGAAGAAGAATTTCTCCGCATCCTTCACCTTCTTCCACTAATTCCATATACACCGTTACCCGTTGTCACCATATCATTATCGCATTATCGATTAGCATAACATGTTTCTGTCAATTTTTACGAGTGTATGTATAAATCGAATATATTCTTTAAATTAGTCTATCGTTTAATATATATTCGATTCCTGCTTATGGTAACTTTTTTGTCTAATGGCGAATACTTGTCTGTTCGTCATTCACCCATATGAAGCCAGTTGTGTCGACCATTCGTATACAGTAAATACTAATGCTTTGTTACTTATATACAGGGTGATTCACGAGGATTTACCGTCCCTTACGGATCTCATTTCCGAAGACATTCTGAGCAAAAAATGTCATATAAACATTTGTCCTAATCTCAATATTTTTAGAGTTACATTAATGTGAAATTGTTTGTAAAATACCATTATTCTTGAGTTTTAAGGGTAAAAGAATATTACAGATAAAGAATGCACTATTCATGAGGATCATTTCTTTAATTAGGTTAATATTCGGAAGTTAAAAATGTGCTGTGAATTCCATAGTTGCTTTGTACAGATTTTTTTTTTCGATTTTTAACTACAAAATTACATATTTTACGCATTATCACAACAATTCTAACAAATCACGCCACTCTTGTAAATTATTCAAGACCGTACATTAGGATGCATAATTAAACTGTAAAGAATCAAGTTCCTAAAGTCGCATGATTTATAACAATTTTTGCAATATGTGCTTAAGAATGATGCCATTTTTATTTAAAAATTGAAAAACAAAATCTGTACAAAGCAACTGACAAAATATGTTTAACTTCAGAACACTAGCCAATTAAAGAAATGATACTTCTGAACAGTTCATTCTCTATTTGTAATATTCTTTTACCCCTAAAACTAAAGAGAAAAGGTATTTTACAAACAACTTCAAATTAATGCAACTCTGCAAATATTGAGATTAGGACAAATGTTTATATGCCCTTTTTTCTCAGAATGTCTTCGGAAATAAGCACCGTACGTGTCGGTAAATCCTCGTGAATCACCTGTATTTTAGGATGAATACTAAAAAATCTTTACACGCGCTTTATAGGGGGGCGATGGATAAAATTTCAATTTTATATATTTTTTCAATTTTATATATTTTTTCGTGACATGATTTCTCTACACATACTCCTATTGATATCAGCAATGACATGTTAAAATTTCATGTATATACTAGCTTCAGCAGGCCTAGTTTATTTTTTCTCTTGTGCGGAGGAGTGACCCGAAGGCTTGCACTGCAGCCTGAGGCTTATTGTGCTTACCACTCTTATTCTGTGAATGATTGGGTAGCCGAACGGCAGTGCTTTTGTACAAGTACAGCACGCAGTGAACTTAACCTGGGCTATGGTATGGATGATGATAAGTGAATTAATGATGGCGAAATGAGTCCGAGGTCCAACGCCAAAAGTTACCCAGCAATTTTGTTTCATTTAATTAAGAGAAACCCCCCGGAAAATTAACCCCAACCAGATACTTGCCCAAATCATGATTTGATCCCGGACCCGCTCGTTTCACTCTCAGACGCGCTGACCGTTACTCCACAGCGGTCGAATTTAAGAATTAGATATTCAAATTAAAAATAATAATTTGCTTTGACTTTATTTTGCGGCTTTGTGAAGGGTGTTGTGTACCAACGTGGTAGAGTTGACACTTTGGAAGAACTGAAGCAACGCATTACAAATGCAGCTGCGCTAGTCGCTCCACAAATGTTACAGAACACTTGGCGGAAGGTGAAGTACGTTTAGACGTCCGCAGGGTAACTCGAGGCGCACACATCGAGTTGCATTGACCATTCTCCGAAACTCTGATAGTTTTTACATGAAGTTCAGTAAAAAGTTATGTTATAAAACCATTAGTTACACCTTAAATTATTATTATCATATACTCCTTGATCCCTCTAAGCGGGACATGGTGTATTTTAGTATAAACATATTTTATATAGATATTGAATACACACTTTTAACACTTCTGTCACTAATTATTTCTTAAGTAAACAAGATGAATTACTGGCAGATTACAGCAGTAGAGAAGTCGGGGGAATTGTGTCTAGCCTATACCAGCACGCTCGATCGGCTTCTACTTGACCTGCGACCTCGTATCGCAAACATCTCTGCTCGCAAAACAACATGTTATTTTTAACATTTGTATCGTAAATGACTATTCTGTTGCATGTTGGGATTACAGAGAATATATTTTTGTCTTACAACTTACTTACAAATGGCTTTTAATGAACGAGTAGGTTTATTGTCGCCCTCAAATAAGCGCGCCATCGGTCCCTATCCTGTCCAAGATTAATCCAGTCTCTATAACCCCACCTCCCTCAAATCCATTTTAATATCATCCTCCCAGCTACCTATCGGCCTTCCAAAAGGTATTTTTCTCTCCGGCCTCTCAATTAACACTCTATATGTATTTCTGGATTCTCCCATACGTGCTACATGCCCTGCCCATCTCAAACGTCTGAATTTAATGTTCCTAATTATGTTACGTGAAGAATATAATGCGTGCAGTTCTGCGTTGTGTAACTTTCTCCATTCCTGTAACTTCATCCCTCTTAGCCCCAAATATTTTCCTAAACACCTTATTCTCAAACACCCTTAACCTATGTTCCCCTCTCAAAGTGAGAGTCCAAGTTTCACAACCATACAAAACAACCGGTAATATAACTGTTTTATAAATTCTAACTTTCAGATTTTTTTGACAGTAGACTAGATGACAAAAACTTCTCAACCGAATAATAACTGGAATTTCCCATATTTATTCTGCGTTTAATTTCTTCTCGAGTGTCATTTATAATTGTTGCTACTGCTCCAAGATATTTGAATAAGCGAAAATCGAAAGTTCATCTCATTTGGTTCCCCATTAAAGTACTTAGTGCTCGTTTTTCGAATAATAATTCAAGATATTACGTTAAAAAACAGTAATATCATTCTCAGTATATTTAAGGTGCAGTTTATTTTTTGAATTCGCATAAAATATTAACGACGAGGTATGTGTGAACTATTTGACAGTCATTTCTTTCTCCTAGCTGCCATTGTTCTGATATTATTAACTACAAATTTTCATGTTGCACATGTAATATGTGATTTGGAAATTGTTTCAAGTATAAAAAATAAAAATATTTAACTATTATAATAGCATACATTACTAATATTAATTTTTTAGAGATCTGAGTAAGCAAGAGTATATGCAGAACTGTATTCACACAGTACCCTTAACTCAACGTTGACGTAGATATATCGTCCACTGTTTCTGCATCATAATTAAATTCTCGATCCAAGGGATTTATGATCACAAAAGCAGACGCGATGTAATACACGTTTACCTCTTCGAAATTTTCTCTTTTTCATTTTTGTTTTTATTTCATCAGTCGCGAAATTTCTGCCAGAGTTTCTGCTGTTTCATGTAGTAATAGAGGAGAAGTACGGTTAAAAATACGGTCGTAATTCGATAACGGAACGGAAAACGAACTCTGCATATGTGTAGGGAAATTTTTTCTGAGTTTTGTTAACGACATATGTACCCATTTTTATTCATGCGCTATACAAATAAGTCTCGCGTGTTCCAATGTTATTTCTACTTGCTGGAAGAGCTAACCTCATAAAATGCGCCGATGCATTGCATATAGCTTTTATGAATATCTGAAGTTAAGATATAGAATTGTGACGTTTTAGAAAACAGATTCTAATTTTAATTAAGCTCAACTGATTTTATTAATGTAGCTTACTGCGCCAAAATTTAGTGACAATATATCAATAGCTTTCTTACAAAACAACCATTCATTTAATAGACGACGATCCTGTAAGATTTTCACTGAACGAACATCTCTGTTTTGTTTTAGCTACTATTTCTCTACTGGTATCTTTCTTATCGAACTGTTAGCACATACATCGTGACATTCGAGTATTCTCTTGTAATTTAAAATTAACTCTGGAATTACTTCTTGGTTTGAGGAGCAGATAGTACATTAAGTGCCAAAGTGAAACGATGGATGCAATATTTTAAGTTCTACAGAAAATAACTCAGGAAACTTCATATAAATAGAATGAACCAAAAGTCGCTACCAAAGTAAATCTCAAAATATGGAACAGAAAAAAAAGGCCAAGGAAGAGACGAAATTTCTGAAGAGTAAAGAAATCATGTCAATATATGAGTAAATCACAAATACACCAGAAGAAGAAAAAAAAAGAGGAAGAACAGGAAGAAATTCCAAAGAGAAAGAAGATACAGAAGAAAAAGAAGATGCCGAAAAAGGTAAGGATGAAGAAGCTAAGGAAGAAAAAATACAGAAGATGATGATCTCGAAGATACACAAGAAGCCGAAGAAGATGATACGGAAAGATAGGAACAAGGTGATACGGAAGAAGATTCAGAAAAAGAAGAACACGGGGAACAAGATGATGTTGAAGTGATGGAAGAAGAAGATAAGAAGAAAAATATACAGAAGAAAATAATACCGAAGAAGATACACAAAAGAAAGATGCCGAAGAAGAAGCACAGAAAAAAGATGCCAAAGAAAAAGGTACGGATGAGCAGAAAGAAAAAAATACAGAAGATACAGAGAAATAAGACTAGGAGGAGGGAGAAGATGTTGCGGAAAAAGATGATGATAGGGAAGGAAAAGATGCAGAAGAAAATGTCGAAGAAGATGCCGAACAAGATCAGTGGCGTCTCGTGATATTTTTTGTATGTAGGATATGAGATTGACTACTGATGACCAAGACAAAAACTAATATTAATAATATATTAGTAATAATAATAATAATAATAATAATAATAATAATAATAATAATAATAATAATAAAATAATGGAGCATGCAAAATCTTTACAAGTAGGCTTATGTTAGTCTTTGACTCACCATTCTGGAACTGGAAATTTATTTGTAGTGAAGTTCGATTCTCCTCCCCATTTTAGTTGCGAAGATGGCTTCTAAGCCATTGTACTGCCCGATATTTACCGATTTTCCGTCGTACGTTTGCGCAATTAATTTCTTGCTACATTTAAATTCTTCTAAATGATAAAATACAACTTCATATATTCTTTCGGCTGTCCTATCATCTGCTAGTCTTGTTAATTCTTGTATTTATTATAGCTTATTTATTTATTTATTTATTTATTTATTTTTATGTAATTTTGTTTTTTATTTAATTTATTTTTATATTGTATCATTTTAAATTATTTATTATTCCGTTTCTTCTTTTAAAATAACCAATGAACTGCATTTAAGGAGGCTATAAGAGTACTTGAAAATTCTTACTGTAGTCTCTGACAAGGTCTTCATCACCCAGAAAGAAGGGTCGCAGTATTAGGATACGTGGTCATATCCTCAAATGCTGTTAAACTCAAGCCATACCCCGCCCTCCGCACCCACCCCTGTCCGCTAACTTCACTGTAAGAAATATCGTTTGCTGTAAATATATTTAGATGGTTCCTCGGAAATTTTTCTTAGCTGTGCAGTGGCGATAACTCACGACAGAAAGTGGAAGCTTGAAGGAAATTAATACGTCGGGACGCATAGAAAATCAAAATCAGTAATTAAAATGTTTTCGCAGGAGTTACGTATATTTTCTATCCTCAGAGGCACGATATTTAACTGTAGGATCATCCTCATATCCTTCATGGAGGAATCGCCACTGAAGAAGATTTACAATAAGATGCCGAAGAAGAAAATGCACAAGAATAATATGCCGAAGAAGGTATACAAAAAGAAGATGCGGAAGAAGAGGGTACAGACGGTGATACAGAAGAAACAGAAGATACAGAATAATATACAGCAAAATATGAAGAAGATTCAGACTTTATATCAGCGGCATTATACTACTTACATAGGATTTTTTAAACTAAGCTAAATGTATATCATTTGACACGTAATGTACAGTACAGTACAGTAGCGTTTAAAGATACTGACCCCTACTAGCCGATAGTGATCGATAATTTGTAAGTGTGACTTCTTCAGTTATTATTTCTATGAATAGATGGCGAAGATAACTGTCAGTGTCGCCAAATAGTACGGAATATACCCGCATTATAAAATTCAAAATTTCATTCCCCTTCATTGATTGTAAAAAACAATAGGTTTAGTGGTAAACCGCTGATACTGTCAAGTATGAGAATAATGATATACTTAATCTACATCGAAATTTTCCCAAATAGCCTACCTTTTACCCGTTCAAATAATAGGGTCACCTATTGATAACTAGCGGAACTGTTTCAAAGTTTGTCAACTTTTGGTTCTGACTTATCTCGTGGTTAGAAAATTCGTTTACACGATCAGAACATTGGAGGTCAGAATTTTTTTATGCCAGTATACAAATATGTCCTACTAAATATATAGAAATTAATTAAGTTTTGATATGACTGAGAGAGTGATATCATTTTTCTGTTTTTTTAAGTACTTCTACAACTAAATTTCAGTGTTCTCTAATATACAGCATTTTGCTATCATTCCTATTATCTCAGTTTCATATGTCGTCAGTATAAGATTGATTAGAGGTGCGAACGTGCTCGTAAAATGCAATATCATGATTGCCTTGTCATTAAGAAAGAAATCCTTGTTGTATACCAGTTCCATAGTACACACCAGTATCTCATCTTAGGTGATTAACTCTGTGGGATTCCCAGTGTGGTGCAATTAATACTGGGAATTGACGGAAGTAGTGCCCGTTTATTAAGTCGCAAAGTTCACTGTCAATAATTTAGTCAGACATACACTGGAGCAGGTAGCCAGGCAGACAGTCAGTCATACAGACATTTATCTAATAAATAAGTAAATAAATAAGAAAATGAGTAAATAAGTGAATAAATAAAAAATGAACTTGTTAGCCAATCAACGATCCTGCTAACAAGTCTCAATCAGTCAGAGAGTTAGTCAGCAATCAATCAGCCAGTCAACTAGTCAGTAATCAGTCAGCAGCTAATGAAATAGTCACAAGTCAATCAGCTGTTAGTGAAATAGTCACCAGTCAGCCAGTCGACTAGTCAACTAGTCAGCAGTCATTCAACCAGTCAGTGAATAGTTAGCTAGCCAGCTGTGAGTCAGCCACTAGTTGACTAATTAGCAGCCAGTCAGCCAGCTAGTCAACTAGTCAGCATCCAGTCAGCCAGCTAGTCAACTAGTCAGTCAGCTAGCCAGTCAGCTAGCCAGTCAGTAAACAGTAATCTTTCAGTTGTTACCCTTAACAACGCGCTAATCCCTTATTCATCTGTCGTAAAAAATCTTGGCTTCTTTTTTTATAATAATCTAAGTTGGAATTTTCAAGTTAAAGAAACGATAAAAAAAATCTGTTCCTCCTTTCACTCTTTGAGTCGCTTGAGAAACTTCTTGCCCCAGCAACTAAAACTTACCCTAGTACAAACCCTAGTAATGCCGCACTTCGATTATTGTGACGTTTTGTTAAGTGATCTAAGTTCTGAACTGTCAGTCAAGTTACAGCGAGCTCAGAATATGTGCGTCAGATACGTGTGCAACATCCGACGATATGATCACATATCACCGTCCTTCGCAAGTCTCTCGTGGCTCCGACTTAAAGAATGCAGAACTTTACACTGTTTATCTTTACTCTTTCGAATTCTGCACACCTCAACACCAAATTACCTTTCGTCTCGTTTCTCTTATCTATACTCTAACCACGACGTAAATACCAGATCACTTATCTGTGGTACGCTAAATATACCTCTTCATAGAACATCTTGTTATTCCTCATCTTTTACAATATCCACCTCGCGTCAATGGAATTCCTTGTCACAAAGTATTAGGGGCTGCAAGACAACAAACACCTTTAAGAACAGCTTAAAAGACAACCTTATTAGCATTTCACTCCAATCATACTGATTTAAAATATTACTGACTACACTGTTGCTTTTTTTCTTTAGACATCATCCTGATTGTGCTGCATTTTCAAAATTGTCTCATAAAATCTCTTTCTATTATCTAATATCATTTGAAATATATTAACATTCTATGTATTTTAGTTTAATTCTGCTACACAGTTTATTTCGGTGTTTAATTAATAGTTCATAGTATTCTGTTGTTTAATTCGTAAATAACTCTTGTATACATGTAACTCTCATCTAAATCAAATTGTTGAATTCTTTGTAAGTTCATGCATATGTATATACACTTTTTGCAGGTTGAGTGGAAGAGAAGGCCTTACGGCCTTAACTCTGCCAGCTAAAATAAATCATCATTATTATTATTATTATTATTATTATTATTATTATAATCAGCTGTTCAGCTGTGAGTCAGCCAACTAGGATATAGCCAGTAGTAAGTTAGCCAGCTAGTCAACTAGTCAGCACCCCGTCAGTTAGCTAGTCAAAAAGTCAGTAGTCAGTCAATTAACTAGTGAGCAATCAGCCAGCCAGATGTGAGTTAACTAGCTAGTCAACTAGTCAGTAGTCAGTCAAACAGCCAATCAACAATCAATCAGTCAGCTGTGAGTTAATCAGCTAGCTAACTAGTCAGCACCCAGCCAGCCAGCTAGTAAACTAGTCAGCAGTTAGTCAGTCAGCTTGTTAACTAATCAGCAGGCAGCTAATCAACTATTCAGCACAATGAATCAGGCAAGTAGTCAACTGAACAGCATTGTCAACCAGTTAGTCAGGAATCAGTCAGCCAGGCAATTAGTCAGGAGTCAAGCAGCTAGGCAATTAGTCAGCAGCCAGTCAGTCAGCCAATCAACTTGTCAGCAGTGAGTCAGTCAGCCAACTAACCAACCAGTCACCCAAAACACATTTACCCAGGGACTCAATCATTCATCGAGTCAATAAGTCATTCAGCCATGGCATCGTTAGTCAGTAGTAAACCAGCTAGCCATTAACTTGCCAATCAGTTGATCAGATAGCTTAGTCATCCAGACAAATATTTAAGGTTGTAGGCAGAAATCTTGGTAGTCAGTGTGTTACTTCGAGTAGCTGTATTTAATTCCTTTTGTCGAATTGAAACAGAAGGATTCGAGAATTTAAGTGTTATAATACCAAACCTCTTACAGACGATTACATATCATTTTCTGCCCTTTGATTTGTCGCATAAAGTGTGCAATATAAATTTGTTTTATGACAGCGAACCTAACTGCAGTGCAGATCGTTGCGCCGAACTCAACAGAAGGATCTGTTTGTAGCCTGTCATGACAAATATTAGCATTTCATCCGATAATCCCCTCCACACATGCCAGCAACATTGCACAGTACACGTCCCTCAGGATGAGAGAGACAGAAGTGACGTACGATTACAAATCAACAACAACGACGAATTAATTACTATAAAGTGGATGAGTACTATACTGAGGATGTCTCAGTTAGTAAAGATGCGCCTGTGCATAAGCACAGTCTAGTATATACAGTCACGAAGCTTGAGTTTTGAGGGTACTAGGAACAATAGACTGTGCCGGTATTATATCGCATTGTCTGTAATGAGGCAATAGTAGCGATTCTAGTGGTCAGAAACTATCTATGAACGCATATTTACTACGTGTTGAGCTTCGTGACTATATACTAACTGTAGTATAACCAAAGCCACCGTTTCTGGCGCGTGAAATAAGCAATGGGAACCTTGAGAGCGAGTATCTTATCTTTGCCACAGTCTGTGGACGAAAAAGCTGACAACTGTGATTGGCAGATTGCTGACGTCACATCTCTTTAGGAGGTGGTACTATTTTCAGCCGAAGTTGCAATAGATGCCACCGATTGGACGGTATATCCAAGAACACACCCCAGAAACGCAAAGTGCGATTGTCTTGTCTTTGACGCAATCAGTAGCCAATAAGACTGGCAACTGTGATTGGCTGATTTCTGACTTGACGGGTGGTACCGTTCCCAGCTGTACTGGCAATAAATACTCACTGACTGGCTTCTAACTCAAGGACACGCGCTAAAAACGCTGGCACTGGCTGTACAAGTAGGTATTCTTCCGCAGAATTGGAAGCAGTCAAAAATGGCAGAAAGATTGGAAAGTTGAGAGAAACTCTGTTGGAAGTATCAGGGAAATATTTAATATGGTAATGCGGTAGATAAAATCACAACCAATAATGGAGAAGAAAAATTATACTTGAATCACATATTATGCTAGATTATATTCTGTGAATCACGTATTATGCATTCTCTGGGACAGGAAAATGAACCTTTGTTTACAATCAACAAACCTATCATGATTATAACCTTCTTCTTCTTCTTCTTCTTCTTCTTCTTCTTCTTCTTCTTCTTCCTATCACGTATTAAGCCTGGTGGCCTGTTACGGTCTTACTTCATCGTTTCAGCGGACGGTCCAAAGATCTTGTTTCTAAAGGGCGGTAATTTAGTGATTGGGGTAGTATCCTTGTTCCAGGCATCCTGAGTATATGAGATTTCCATTTTTGTCTATAATTTTGAATTTTCTCTAAAATTGGGTCAATATTTAATTATTTCACATTTTTCTTCTTGTCTAATCTAATATAGCCCGCGGTTCTTCTTTAAAACTTCATTTCATTGGCAGTGATTCGGTGTTCATCACATTTACGTATAGTCCAGCCTTCACTTCCATACATGAGAACAGGTCTCGCCACTGTTTTATAGGCTTTAATTTTTGTATGTTTTTGGATAAGAGAAGGTTTTTAAATGTTATTAATGGTATTCATTACATAGTTAAAGTAATTCAATTTTGTAGAAACATCTTCATACCTTAAATGTTAATCCAAATATTTAAAACGTGATACCTATTCTACAGGTTTATTATAAAGGCACATTTTGCTTCGGATATGATTTCTTCCGATCAATTCCATTACTTTAGTTTTATTAACTGAAATTTCTATCCCATGCATTATAACATTAGGTCTATTATTAAAATTAACAATATTAAGACAAACACGTTCAAAATTCTTACAATTATAATATTTCCAGTTATTATTGAAAGCAATGGGTTGATAAGGCCTATTGTAAACAAAGAAGTTACTAATGTTGGAAAAAAATCAAATTCCATTTTTGCAATCTCGAGCCCAAGACCTCTGCTTGTATTTCTTCCAAATTTAAATCCCGTGCTTAATCATGTAAATCTGATTGTTCGACTAAGTTGCCACGTTTCTAATGGTGGAGAGTTAGTAAGTTGAATTAAGTTTTTAGGG
Organism: Periplaneta americana; assembly: GCF_040183065.1. Lineage (NCBI taxonomy): Eukaryota > Metazoa > Arthropoda > Insecta > Blattodea > Blattidae > Periplaneta > Periplaneta americana. The sequence continues at coordinate 123,798,239 of NC_091123.1, forward strand.
ATGACTTTTGGGGGAACTGATTTTGGTAAAGTTTCCCTATGATGGACTTGTCTAGTTGCTGATGACACATTTGAATAAATAACATTTGATTTTGTTTTCTTAGTGAAACCAGATACTTTTGTCATACAGAAATAACAGTAATTCACGTGGTTCCCCACACCTCGAAATCATAAGTACGGCGAATGGTAAGGATTTTAATTTTCTATGTAACTAGTTTCTGAAATTATATTCGCAAATAATGCTGCAGTGTTTTAGGGCCCGCTTTTTATTATAATCACCAGTTTTGCAACCAAAGTAGTGGAAATAAGTTGTTTTAGTAATTTTATAATTGTTTTTCTTTTGGGATTTGGTGCAAACTTTCCACAAATAGGCCATAACAAAAATTGTCAGGATCATTACGACACTGACATCTGTTACTTTTATTCATGTTGAGAACAGAAATAAAATCAGTGCACCGACTAACAATAAGACATCACTATCTTGCTTCAGAGGACAACAGCAATAGAGTAATTCATCAAACCAAATCTCCAAATGAAAGTTTCACCCATAACAATTTTAAAAGAAGCAGTAACATATTAATACTTCTTTTCAATACCAAATAAATTAAATTAATTCTTCCGCTCTGTCGCTCCCGTTCAAGGCAAGGGACATCCGTTGGTAAAATTTTACCTGCCTCGTACATGTCATACATAATAGACGTACGGATTAGGGACCCTACAAAGTACAGTAGAAACTCTATTATCCGTGGTAATGAAGTGTGAGGATTGAAAGGTTAATCGAAAAATCGGATAATCCGTACCATAAAATATTTTTGTAAATTAAGTGACTAATATTTGCACTTTCGTTACTTTCTCCGTGGTCTTGTTTAACACGTTAGATAGTGAATCAGAAGTTCACCGATTTAAGTTGGGTTGTTAACGACGTGTTTTAAGGGGCAAAGAAACTCCTTGTAATGTCTGTCAGCGAAAGGATAGGAATAGTAGTGGTCTCATGTTGTAGATTTACATACTCTGTACACTTTATCCTTGATTTTTATTAAATCGCGCACAATTGTAACATCAGTCTCGTATTCTGATGGAACATGAGCCACAGTTTCTCTTTCTCCAAACCAATCAAATATTTACCCTTTTTTTAGATACCAGCACAACACGTTTTCTTTTGACACTCATGGAATACATTTTATATAGAAGTTGTACAGTGCGGCAACTCGAAAAGTAGACCAAAATATGCAAGTGTAAAGTCTTGTAATAAAACTGTCTAGAAAAAATACATACAGTACCAATATAACGTACAGGAGTACTTTATATGTTTCTATAGCAAAAAAAAAAAAAAAAAAAAAAAAAAAAAAAGAAGCAAGGGAAAGACAGTCGGATAATCCGCCATTCGGTTAATAGGTTTACTGATGATCGGGGTTCTACTGTACAAACGTTGTGAAGTGTAAGAATTATGTTTTGAGGGTGAGAGATGAGTGACAATTTAGTAATTTTTGGTAAAAAAAAATCACATAATTTTTTTTCTTGTAGAAAATGAAGCTGTGGTGCCTTCTTTACACTTTGACGAATTTTTAGAACCATATGCTGATTGTCTCATTAATTACGCCAATCTTTAAAAAGGCTGCGCTCATTGAGTTTAAAATGCATGCAAGCTTTTAAATTCATTTTACTATATTTTTCCCCCACTTCTCTGCATTCACATTGTTAAGGCTTCCACATATTGTATGCTAGAAAGCTGCAATTTTTACTATATGTTCTTTAAAGTATGCTTAAGAAAGTGACAGTGACATTTTTTTAAACTAAAATGTACTAGCACTATGTACATGTTACAAATTTGAATATCAACAGATTTATTCCTTTTTTTTACTATTTTTACAAGGTAAAATTCAAAAATGTAAAAACATAAAAACTTTCTAAAGAGATCAAAGATAATACAAAAAAAATCAGATATGATGCTTTGGGAGAAGAAAGTTTTTGACCTAAGAGCCACTTAGCCAGGCAAGGAGAACTCACCTTCCGATCAACCTATTGGGAAAGTTTGCATCCACGAAGTTATGTACTGCTTCATAGTAATGGGGTGGAGCCCCATATTGCTGAAAACAGATCCTGCAGTTCAGATATACATTCCCTGTGACTGTCGCCTCGATGAAGAAGAATGGTCCAATGATGGAATGTTCTACATAGGCCTTATGTACTGAACGACGCCAGACTTGTTCCAGCGTTAAACACTGAACATATAGCGTTTTTAAACCATTGTTCCATAAACTTGGACTGTTTCTACATTTTGTCATATGTAAATTACATCTTCTGATTTTAAATGGCGAGCATTTATTTCTCAATCCCTCTAAGCGGGACACGGTGTAGCCTATATTAGGTTCTAAGAATAATCGTAATTTATAAAATAATTTAAATAAACATTTAAAAGTGATAATCAATTATTTGAATTTCATACCTGTATATTCTATAAAATGTTGTATAACATGGTGATAATTAGACAGTGGATGCGGGATGACTTAAGGAAAAGTGAAGTTGTTTCGTATCAGAGTATATGGCACGTTCCGCGTCGTCAGTATTTTGTGTACCTGGCGAGTACAGCAGCGTACATAACGAAGGAACCCTGGTCCACTTTGCAACGCAATGTGTGCAGTTGTGTTATCCTGCTCAAGTATTTAGTACGAGTTGAATAGTGTAGTGCTCATCCATTCATAATGCCGAAGTCAAAACGTTAAATTCGCTTAGAGATACGAAATGCAATTAAGAAGTACGTATGAGAGTGACATTTTATGTATTAACGAAGACAATATCGTGTGTAATGTATGTAAAATTGAAATAAAAACCAGAACAACTCAGGCTATAGAGAAACATTGCAATAGTACCTACATCGCACACGGAATGCGTTGAAATGAAATCTGAGAAACCAACTACATCATCATCATCATCATGATCATCATTTAGTTGTGCGGGTCTAACGACACGTGCAACATGATGCTCAGTACAAATATTCCTCTAAAGGAATTGAGTGATCCCCATTTCAGAGGTTTTCTTCAGAAATTCTCTCGATACAAAAACTGTTTAAGCGATAGGTGAAGACGATTCAGCTTCGACAACTTACGAGAATATATCGTCGTTTACTGCAACGCTGGTAATTGCATCAATGATGAAGAAGACTGAACCTTGCAAGGTATATACTACAGTACTACAGTACGTTATTTTTCTTTTACTTCTGACTGTACGGGGATACAGTAGCATGTAAACGTCGTCTGTTTACGTTTAAAACCTGTTCAGCCAATGATCTGAATGAAAAAATGTAACATACAGTAAATGTGCACCTACATTCAACGATAAGTCATCCCGCATCCACTGTCTAGTGATTATGCTAATATTAAAAATAAAATTTGAATATGTTTGTTAAACAGAATGCCCTTTAAACACTTCTCAGTTTTATTGCAATGAAATATAAGTACATGTTGTATCTAATTCAATACACAAACTTCTGGAGATGATACAAGAGACCAAATAAAAGTTTTTTTAATGACCATGAGTCTGAAAAACCAGAAACTGTACAGTACTGTAAGGAATGAAGGATAAAGTTCTAACGTTACTTATGACACTCATTCCTCAAAATAATTTCAATTTGTAATCATTTACAAAAACTCTTCAAAAGTTTGACTTCCTGCAACAATAAAAAATCCGCAACGACGTGTCATTGTCTATCGTACACGTTCAAATACTCCAGGCATGTGCTGTAGAGCGTCAGCAGCTGCGAGCATCCGAATGACGAGCTCTTCCACCGATTCATTGAAATCTCGTACACGAGGATCTACAAGTACCCCCACACACAATTTCACTATTGCGGATGATATATGAAATGAGGATGATGAGAGAAGTGTTGTTGGAATAAAAGAGAAAAACCGGAGTATCCCAAGAGAAAACTCCGCTACGTTTTTGTCCACAACAAAATTCATCACCACCAAGCCGTGGATCGAAACTGGACCGCGGGATGCGAGACCAACGCACTTTCTCCAAACCACAAAGCGACCATAATCCTCCGTCATTGGATGTTCTAAATGAACGTTACATAGCTATCTACTTAAGAAGGAGTGAAATATCTCGGCACGTTATTATATTAGACATGAAACTTACATGGAATGTCCATATAAGCTTAACTAGCAATGTTACTTTAGCGCTTCTTCTAGAGTCAGCAAACTATAACTTAGGCTAATAGTCATTCACAAACAGGATTAGAATGTTCTATGTCACTTTACAGATCGCTGGTTAGAGCTCTTATCACATACGCAGCCCCAGTGTAAGATGCCGCAAGCAAGACTCCTATTCATCGTCTGTAAGTTATTCAGAACAAGTTTCTTAGCATATTGTAGCTAAACATGATTTATGGCATGTAAGAAAGCAACAACTGTATCATGAAATGCGAATTATTCCGCTACATCGGTATATCCGTCAACTTTTATAATCTTTCTTCCTCAAACTACCCGACGTTCCTGGAGCTATGGCATAAAACAGACATTCCAAACGCAAGCTTTTCGGGTTTGGTACCGGGTGGTAGAGAGGCAGCAAGGGAAGGCGTGGAGGAGGCAGTATACAGGATTAGTCGTAATTATGTACTATAAAATATTGCAGAGTGTATTCTATACACCAAAATAAACATATTTTGTCATATACACTTTTGGTTGTGAAAGCTGCGCTATGGAAACAGTTTAGAAATACAAACAACAGGTACTTTATTAGAGGGATGTTTATTGACATTGCAGGTTCATAGAAAATGTTCAAAATGTCCGCCATTAAATTAACAACACAATTCCGCCCTCCTTCGCCATGAATGTCTTCTTAGCTGGAAGATATTAGGTGTGTCACGGAATGTATTTCCTGTAGCCATGATTGCATTCAACATATTCTGTCTCGTAGCGTATCGTTGAGAGTAAACTAGATCTTTCATGTGACCTCACAACCAAAAGTCGTAGGGAGTGAGATGGGGTGATCGCGCCGGCCATGCAATAGGCCCCTTGCGTTCAATCCATCTGCCTGGAAACCGTTCATCCAAATGAAGTCTCACAGCACGATCGTAATGTACAGGTGCTCCATCTTGAAGTAGCCACATGTTAAATCGTGTTGCCAGTGGTATGACGTCCAATTGCTGGGTTAGTTCAGTCTGAAGAAAGCGTAAATAGTCAGCACCTGACTCCAGATTATCTCCGCAAAAATCTGTCAGAACATGGCTCAGAATTCAGATGTGCTACGAGAATGACGGTCTCCATACCGACGTTCTTTAACCATTCGGTAAGTGTCCATAACAAGCATTCAAATATAACCATCATACTGTAGTATCAAAAGTAAAAGGGATACGCCTACTTATCTTCCTCTTCGTACACCTAAATTATTATTTGAGCCTTTCAGAGCAGAAGTGGTGTAAGTCACAAATGGGTAATGAGGGTTGAAGTAAACATTCTGTAAAATACAGCGCAAAGTAGCAATTAATATTCAATTTATTTAAACTATTAATAGTCGGTGGATAGCACGAAGGACATATAAATTGCTATTTTGCACTGTATTTTACAGAATTTTTACTTTAAACCTCATTACCCAATTTTGACTTACACCACTTCTGCTCTGAACGGCTCATTTCAAGGTTGAAATTGGTAACTTTTACAAGCATCAATATCGCTTTGCTATGGAAGTGAAAAAGTCCAAAGCAGAGTACATGCGTGATTATCTTAACCGACAAAGACAAGATAATAATGAAGGTGTAAATGGTAAACTGGTAAGAAAGAATGTGAGAAGGTATAGATAACGCAAAAAAGGGAAGACAAGTAATTTTACAAGATGCTATAAGGTAGCTATAAATAATAATGTGTATACATAAACTGTTTATTAATATGAAAATTATAAAATGTGATCAATATTAAAAAAATATTATATATATATATATATATATATATATATATATATATATATATATATAAGATGTTCCAGTAGAATATGACGGTTTACAGAACACTGCCGTTTCTAGCAATTTTGTTTGGAAGAAATATTCGTTGCTATGCGACCTTTAAAACATGTCATCTCTCCTGTGATTGTAGGAAATGGTAATATTATGGCTAACTGTACGATGGCAGAACGTGTATTTGCAGTAACAGCATACAGGGTGATTTACGAGGGTTTACCGTCCTTTACGGAGCTTATTTCTGAAGATATATTGAGAAAAAAATGTCATATAAACTTAGTTCCTATTCTCATTATTTTCAGAGTTACATTCATTCAAAGTTGTTTGTAAAATACGTTTTTTCTTTAGTTTGAAGATAAAAGAATAATACAATTAGAGAATGAACCATTCAGAAGTATAATTTATTTAATTGGCAAGTATTACGAAGCAAAAAATGTGCTGCGAACTCCTTAGTTGCTTCGTACAGACATCTTTTCCTATATTTAACTAGAAAATTATAGTATTCTTACGCACTTATCACACCAGTTTTTACAAATCACGTCACTTCCACCGACTTAATTATTTTCAGTTCAATTTTGCATCCTAATTTACAGTCTTGGAGAGTTTACAACACATTTTAAAAAATGTTGCCGTCCGCTTGAGTACACTTGGCCGCACGATTGTGAACGGCACTCGTCGCGCTGCTTAACTGCATACGGCTATCTTTGATTTCCGTAGCGCTCGCGCTGGCTGCTGACTGCACGTTGACCAAGATCACGCGTTCACAGCAATGCGTTCCAATAACGAAACGTAACTATGTAAATATTGAAAATAGGATCAATGTTTATATGACATCTTTTGGTCAGAATGTCTTCGGAAATAAGCTTCGTAAAGGGCGGTAAATCCTCGTGAATTACCCTGTATATTAAGTCTAAATCCATCAGACATGTTCAGAGAAGATTTAGAAATGAACTGAATAGAGTTAAGATCAACCCACGCAAGTGCATGAACAAACTATATAGTAAGAAGGTAACAGTGTGGTGTGGCGTTTCTGCCAGTGGAATTATCGGGCGATATTTCTTTGAAGAACGTAGCTGAACTGTGACTGTCAACGCAGATCGGTACCAAGAAATGTTGGGAATAGTGGAACTGCGTGAGATGGATCATCATAATGAGTTTGGTTTCAACAGAGTGGCGACAGCACACACTGGACGCGAATCAATGAACTGTCTGCGAATCTGGTTTGCTGGGCGCATAATTTCACGATTTGAAGATATCGCTTGGCCGCCACGGTCTCCTAATCTTACGTCAACCGACTTGTGTTTTTTCTTTTTAGGTTATTATACGACTCTGTATCAACATCTTAAGTTATTTAACGTCTGAATGAGATGAAGGTTTATTGCAGAGAGTAATGATGAGCTTTCAGAGTAGATTGCAAGAAAGAGTTAGTTGTTGTGGAGGTCACTTAAGAGATGTAATTTAAAAAAAAATAAGAGCAGATTAATAAACTGCATTCTACAATAATGTTTCCAGTAAAAGTTGAACTGGTGCTTAGGGAAATGAATAATGAGAAAGCAACAGGAGTTGATGGAATCCCCATTGGATTAGAGAAATTCTTGGGTGAAGACAAGAAGGAAATTCTATCATTATGCAAAGAAATATATGAGAAAGGCGACTGACCTGAAGATTTCAGGGAGATAGTGCTACTTCTAATACAGAAGAAAAATAATGCCAAGAATTGTAACGAGTTCAAGACTATCAACCTGATATATCACACTCGGCGAAGATTCTCCTGCGAATACTGAATCGGCGTTTTAAGTCTAAGATGGAAGAAGAGTTTGAAGAAGAGCAGTTTGGCTTCAGGAAGGAAAAAGGTACGAGAGATACAATTGGACTGCTACGAACAATCGACGAAAGATATCTAGAAAAGAATAAAGAAGTGTCTAGACTATAGTATTTGTGGACCTAGAAAAGGCGTTTGACAGAGTGGATTGGAATATACTGATGGGAATCCTAAATAAAATTGGCGTGGGTTGGAAAGAAAGGAGCCTGTTCAGTAGACTTTATATGAAGCAACGAATCAAAGTCAGAATAGGAGATGAAGTGTCAGATGGAAGTGAAAAAGGGAGAGGAATAGGACAAGGATGCTTTTAACACCTACTCTGTTCAACATCTACTCCGAGGATTTAGTGAAGAACTGTTTTCAGAACATAGGAGTGATAGTAGAAGGAAGAAGTATAAAGTACATAAGATTTGCTATTGATATGGCGTTGTTAGTAGAAGAGATGATACTAAGGGATAAGCTACTGGAGTAAATGACAGCTGTGAGCAGTATGGAATGAAGATAAATGCCAACAAGACTAAGACCATGGTCATAGTAAAGAATGTAAACTTGCGAATTCTAAATGAGGCAGTCGAGCAAGTGAACAACTTCAAATACCTGGGATGTACTATAAGCAGTAACATGAGCTGCTGCCAAGAAGTCAAAAGGAGAATAGCAATGTCGAAGAAAGCTTTTAATAGAAAAAGTAACATCTCCTGTGGATCTCTGGAAAAAGAACTAAGGAAGAGACTAGTGAAGTGCTTTGTATGGAGTGTAGCATTGTATGTGGCAGAAATATGGACATTACAACGAAGTGAAGAGAAGCGATTAGAAGCATTTGAAATGTGGATATGGAGAAGGGTGGAGCGTGTGAAATGGACAGGCAGAATAAGAAACGAAGCTGTGTTGGAAAGAGTGGGTGAAGAAAGAATGACGCTGAAACTGATTAGAAAGAGAAAAAGGAATTGGCTGGGTCACTGGTTGAGAATAAACTGCCTACTGAAGGATGCACTGGAAGAAATGGTGAACGGGAGAAGAGCTCGGGGCAGAAGAAGATATCGGATGATAGACATTAAGATATATGGATTATATGCGGAGACAGAGGGGAAGGCAGAAAATAGGAAAGACTGGAGAATACTGGGTTTGCAGTGAAAGACCTGCCCTTGGGCAGAACACTATGTATGAATGAATGAATGAATGAATGTTGGCTGTTAATTCAATTTGATTGTCCCACAATAAGGCTATGAAAACCGTCACATTCTACTGGAATACAATGTATATGGCTTATTTAATTAACTAAAAGGAATTTATCCGACATTGAAATTAGTAATTTGTACTATTTTGAAATCATGTGATTTTTTTTCATTAAATAAACAGTCTGTGAAGCAGGTTTCGGCCAAGGACTTAAAATCCCTCCTACCGCTGTTATATAATCGTTGTACCATATTTAATTGTCGTGTAAAAGCTCTGTTAAAAAAAAATTAAATTAAGTACCTTATTACCGGTACTGAGAGATAGCATATGTGAAGTGTTATAAAACGAGTTAAATGGAAATAATTTCCCTCCAACAAACTGCAATTTAATTAAACAGGCATTCAGTGAGTTTATTAAATAAAATCACTGCGTCAGACATGAGTGATGGAAACCAATATTACTTTAATCCGGAAGAATTATACACATAACAATATATGCAAATTTCAAAGTTTCATTGGCAGTAAAATGACAACCGCTCATGCAAACTGAGAGAAGTGGTGCAAATAACGGTATTTCGCAGTACTTGGAACAGTAGAGACAGCGTAGTCTGGAATATAAAATAGGTGCAATCAAGCTGACAAATCTGACGAACATGAAACTTCCGGGAATGTTTTTTGTCATATAGCTTACGGTATGCAGAACGTATATCAAGTTGGAAACTATGACGGAAAGAGAATTACATATTCCGGGAAATCAAGACATGATAGGACAAAACTGACGAGAAATTCTTGTTTCATATAGAATCACAGTAAATTCACTTCTTTTTATCCTCTAAGGATAAAAATCGTGTTGTGTGTACGTTGTGTACATAGAGCTTATGTAGCCTCGGCATAATTGGATGGTATGTGTAAACAGTTATGCTGTAAGAAATATGTACAATTAACAAAATATAAAACTTTATGAAACTTTAAAAAGTGTTAAAACTGTTAATAAAAAAAGATAATATACCTTGCATAGTGAGGGACATAGACTAATAGTTGAGAGACTCGAGTTATTTCAAAGTCAAAGAATGTCACATTTCACATGCTCTGAGCCGTAAGTTTTCGGTCATATGTTGACGAGATATTGCTTCCCTTTTCTGTTTAGATATTATCTATGCTGAGAAGGAATTGAAACTACCGGGTCATCATTTTGTTTTTACTAACATTTCTAATATTAATCTGGCTATAGCTTTGGATTAACGGTTGAGAACTATACAGTCACTAAGCATGGGATGATTTTTTGAATTTCTCGCGATAGTTGCTAGCCGGTTGGAGCGCTGTGAGAACTAGGAACAATAGACTAATACCGTCTCCGTATTGGATGTAGTGTAATTGCATTAAGAACATTTAAAACAATGATTATGAGACACTTCAGACATAATTCACTTGCGAATTAAGGTGTAATATTTTTGGTATGAAAATTACGTTGTTTGTATGTGTAATACCTACCTTTATTTCGATTAAATATTGCGTAATTCTTGTACATTAAATTATGCACGATTCAATCATTTTCAGTTGCACCGCACGGATATTTAGATATGTTGAAATTATATGTTATGTTTACTGTACCAGTTGCCTCTTTCTGTCTAATTTTAGTGGTCTCCAATGCCCTGCCATTACATAGGCTATGTATGTTATGTCATATGGAAATCATAGGTTAGGTTTACTATATTTAACTTATATTATTTTTTATTAAACCTCAAAATAGCTTCCATTCTAAAACTTAAATGTTGATGCGAACAGATTATGTTAACATGTAAAATTCTTTTCACATTAAAATAACATAGTTTTGTAATTATTTCTGCAACATATTATGCAACAAGAAGTAAACAGAACTTATGGATACATTACACTAAATAAAACTTAGCAATGATACGCAATAAAGTTATAATATAATATTTCATTGAGCTCCATACGCTGAAATAGAAAGCCTGAACATACAATCTAGGTCGAAAAAGCATTGACTGTGCCGTATTTCGCACTGTTGTGAAAAGTTATGTAAACTGTGAAATGTTCGTTATCGGTTGTAATAACTGTAATTGACTGAAATACAATAATTTGAATAATAATATGGGACAAGGAGATGTTTGTAGTACTATAAATTGTAAGAAAAAGAGATCAGCATTATCCTTCTTCCATAAGATCCAGGAAGGTGAGTTTATAAAACGTGATATATACTTTATGAAAATAATATATAAACCTTATGTATTTCATATTTCAGTAGTGGAAGGAAAGTGTTAATTTTTTCAAAAGAGCACATAGCGATAGTACATAGCTTTGGATTATCGTCTGCCAAGGAAAGGATCTGTGATGAGGCGTTAGTAGCGATCCTGGTGGTTAGCAACTATCTAAGGATGCATATTTATTAAGTGACTGTATATACTAGACTTTGATGTTACCCCATTGCACGACCGGAGTTTGATGATACTAGAGTAAAATACAAACAAATCACTTCACTAGGTATAGGAGGGAAGAAAGTAGTGCATCCATTTACGTAAACTGGAAACTATTACGATTTTCAGTTTGATAATTTTCGCTAGGTTTTTATTTACTCAAAATGCAGTACAGTATTAATAAGTATTTTACTCACTAACTGAACTATCCAGGTGGACGTATTCATTATTCAGTGTATAGTACACTGCCTACAGCATATTCGCATACGATATGGAGAGTGCATTCAAATTGAAAAAATAATCAAAATCTGGATATTTAAACATTTGTTGGAAATGATGGCCGTTCATTTCGATACAGGCTTCAGTTCTTTTGTGTACGTATTATCAGAAATGTTTAGAAGCATATTTTCTCAAATTGAAAGTAGCCTATTGTTACTGGAATGTAATTCTTTAATTCTTCTATTGTTGTAGGAAGTTTAACAAACAGAATTGTTTTGAAATAATGCAAAGCAACAGTCCACATGGGGGACCATAATCCTGTGCCTCTTGAAATAATTCTGTACGTACTCTTTAACAGAGTAACTTACTGTACTTAGGCTACTGTAAATTCAATCTTCACTTCTGCTCGATTCTCACAGAGATAAATTTATTCAGATTTCTATCTACTGTCCATCCAAGTAGTTATTTCGCAGGGTCGTAGAAAGGTGGGAAATCACGTGACAGTTACTTAACGAGGCCCTTTTATTTAAATTATTTGAACAGTTATATCATATTACGTGGACGTCCAATTCCTGACAGCAAATGTTTTCAGAAAAGAGTTAAGACAGCCCAGCCACTAGCCTTTACAGAGGGGCCAGCAGAAACGTGTGGGGGCAACCGGGAAGCGACGTAACCAAACAGATACAATACCTGTGCGAAAATATGATTCAATAATGAATGCACTTTATTCACTGGAAAATACGACCATATTTCTGGAACTTACTATACTCATTCAGTACTGTCTACTGTGACCGTAAGACGACTTCCATATGCGGCCTTGGTTCTGTGTGGAGTACGGGTAGACGTTTACTAGTAGAAGAGGTGGGAGGGAAGTACATTCTAAAACTCAGGCACAATAAAAATTGAAGTAAAAATAACATAATGTCCTTGTATAACCTCTTATGATCCCGCTACAGATCTTGAAACAATTCCGCTCGCTCAGCAATTATGTCCCTCTCTGTACCACGGCGATACCGCTTCGACACTATTTTGTGTGTCTTCGTCAACGTCTGGTGAACTACTGCTGCATCAACTCATCATGCTTCTAGTTACGGCGTTTCCTGTTGCACGTGGTGGGGGTATGCTGTTTCGGTGGTGATGGGGGACTATTTATATTTTTTTATTGGTTACTTTACGACGCTTCTCCAACAGCTATGGTTATATAGCGTCTGAATGAAAATGAAGGTGATAATGCTAGCGAAATGAGTCCAGGTCCAGCGCCGAAAGTATTATTTTATTTTATTTTTTTATTTTTAGTAGGTTATTTTACGATGATTTACTTAGGTTATTTAGCGTCTGAATGAGATGAAGGTGATAATGCCGGTGAAATGAGTCCGGGGTCCAGCACCTATAGCTACCTAGAATTTGCTCAGTTGGGTTGAGGGAAGACCGCGGAAAAAACTTCAACCAGGTAAATTGTCTCGACAGGGAATCGAACCCGGGCCACCTGGTTTCACAGCCAGACACGTTAACCGGCGCCGAAAGTTACCCAGCATTTGTTCTTAATGGGTTGGAGGGAAAACCTCAACCAGGTAACTTCTTTCAACCAGGAATCGAACCCGTGCCCGCTCGTTTCACGGTCAGAAATCTTAACCGTTACTCCACAGCGGTGGACTCATTTGCATGTTACATACTATTATATCGAATAATATGTGTACTGAATTGTAATAAATTATTAAGTGTTATACGTTGTGGATTTGTGAGGGTGCTAAGAACAATAGACTATGCCGGTACTATTTCGCATTGTCTGTAATGAGGCAATATTAGCAATCCTAGTGGTTAGCAACTATCTATGGATGCATATATACAACGTATAGAGCTTCGTGACTGTATATACTAGATTGTGGTATCAGGTTGATACAAAAGTTCGCAGCCTTTTTTTCGCTGTGGTAAAAGTTATTATTTAATATGAATAGAAGACAAAAAAAATTACTCAGTAATATATTTCCCTACTTTATCTATGACTCTCTGCCAAAATTGGGGTAGTTTCTCAATTCCGCGACAGAGAAAATCACCTCCCACCTAAGCCCCTATGTAGCTGCTTCCGTCATCTTAGCCATGCTCAGAGCTGTAGCCAGGAAGTCAAATGGAGGATAGCAATGACCAAGAAAGCTTTTAGTAGAAAAATGAGCATCTTCTGCGGAATTCTGGAAGAAGAACTAAGGAAGAGACTAGTGAAATGTTTTGTGTCTTTGTATGGGACAAAAAACATGGACGTTGCGACGAAGTGAAGAGAATCGAATAGAAGCATTTGAAATGTGGATAAGGAGAAGACTGGAACATGTGAAGTGGACAGACAGAATAAGAAACGAATCTGTGTTGGAAAGAGTGGGTGAAGAAAGAGTGATGCTAAAAACTGATCAGGAAGAGGAAAAGGAATTGATTGGGTCACTGGCTGAGAATAAACTGCCTACTGGAAGGAGTGGTGAACGGGAGAAGAGTTCGAGGCAGAAGAAAATATCAGATGATGGACGACATTAAGATATATGGATTATATGAGGAGGCAAAGAGGAAGGCAAACAATAGGAAAGATTGGAGAATGCTGGGTTTGCAGTGAAAGACTTCCCCTTGGTCAGACACGATGATGGTTTTTTTATTTTATTTAACTTGGTTATTTAACGACGCTGTATCAACTACGAGGTTATTTAGCGCCTATGGGATTGGTAATAGCGAGATGATATTTGGCGAGATGAGGCTTAGGATTCGCCAGAGATTACCCGACATTTGCCTTATGGTTGGGGAAAACCTCGGAAAAAGCCCAAATAGGTAATCAGCCTAAGCGGGAATCGAACCCGCGCCCGAACGCAACGCCGGATCGGCAGGCGAGCGCCTTAGCCGACAGAGCTACGCCGGTGGCTACAATAATGATGATGATGATGATTATTATTATTATTATTACTATTATTATTTTTATTTGATTACTGATATAAATTAATAAGAAGAAACAACGGCCTATTACTGAAGAAGATCAAACTGGAATATACTGAATTCACATGGATGACACTTGGACGTCAAGTACCATTACAAAATTCATTCTTATCACGCTCTCTCCTCAAGAACCGCTTAATTATACGTCTTAACAAGTAACGTTTCTTTTGTTTTATTATACGTCATTTTGATAAGACGATTATTTTAAGAGATACGAAGTTAAGTTTATTTGCAGCTGGTAAAAGTAAAATACTATGGTGAGAATTAATAAATATTATATGATTCGACAGTATGCAGAATAATAAAAAATAATAAAAAGAATAAATTGATTAATTATAATTTCTTAATATAGGCCTATTTCTGCCAGGTACAATCATGGATAATTTTTCGGCGCAGATTTGCGTTACGTACATTATTTTTTTAAAGTTTCGGCCAAAAATTTGGGGATGAGAAGTGAAAACGAAGAAAAGCAAAAAAAGATCCAGTAAACAAGGATCCGAAAATTAACCGCTTACGAAATAATGTCATTTTGTACAGGTTTGAGCCCGCTGAATACCAAGTACAGGGATCGAACTAAAGTCCGAGCGCAAGTCCAAAACAGTAGATAAAAGCGTTACCTCCTGAGCTACGCCACTGACTAATAGCACAGACACATTTTATCATACCTATTTATCTTGATGCTGGAGTCCCGAAACCTTACAAAAACATCTACTTATGAACGAAGTATGTTATATCATAGGGCCCTAAGGAAGGTACATACGTCCTGTATTACTTCGTATGAACATGTTTAATGCTCATCCTGTATTCACTACGGACAGGAGACCAATGGGATTTGCGTACTTAGCCATCTTTAATCACAGTAGTTTCTCTAGTTCCATAACAGGTGAAAACCACTGCGAAATCAACTTCCTTCAAAAGAAGCTTTGACTGTGAACCTGTGAAAGTAATTACATACAGTGTCTCAAAGTCTTTCTATGTATCTTCATGCTGAATTAAAATGGAACAACAGGAAAATTATATACCATAAGGTAATAATTAAGAAGGAAAACTCCACACCTGTGGAGTAACGGTTAGCGCGTCTGGCCGCGAAACCAGATGGGCAGTAGGGGCAAGTTACGTGGTTGAGATTTTAACCCAATATGAGCAAAAGCTGGGTAACTTTCTGTGCTGGACTCCGGACTCATTTCACCTGCATTATCACCTTCATCACATTCAGACGCTAAATAACCTAGGATGTTGATAAAGCGTCGTAAAATAACCTATTAAAAAAAGGGGGGAAAAAAAACTTCAATGGTACTATAATAAAATCTGTTGCCTACCGTTTATGTAGACAACGTTTACTATAGTGAACGCAGAACAACCAGTGTTGCCAACAGTTGTCACCTCACAGTCGCGAAATAAGGTCTCAAATGTCGCTAAAAAGTCGCTAAATTCAATTTTAGAAGTTAAAAAAAGCTTATCTAAAGAAACTGGTAAAATTAACAATATAAAAATGTATAATAACTTTTAGAGATATAAATCACCCATATCCTTCTCTTCTACTGTAGCTGCTGACGTTGAGGTCAGAGATTCATATACCTCGGATGTGGAACGTAAACACGCATCGGTAGATCCAGTCTTCCGCAGAACAATTTCACGAAATTTCGTATGTGTAACACGTTTTTCTCCAAAATCCTCAAGGTGTCCCTGGCATAAGGCATAGCATTAGATGTTTTGATATGAATTCTGTTGCATGTTTTTGGTTTCAATAAGTTAGACTGAATAGGCTTCTATCTCAGTAATAAATAGGTTAGAGTTAGAGGAAATACGGCCATAGCAAATATAGAAAGCTGTTAGCTCAAGAAAAATCTTTATACTTGTACACCTCTACCCAAAACTTTGCTGTTGACAAAATAACACACCATTTAAGAACGCGAAAATTTCGTCAGGGGATTCCCCAAGATGTTTTCATGATACGTCGTAAATACAAGATGGGCCAAAGAAAGGGAATTTTAATTTTGTTGTTGGTAATACATGGATTATTTTATTAAGCTTAGATTCATTATCATTGTTTAGCCTGATTATTGCAATTTATTAAACATGGAGTACTGGACTGGTGAGCAACGATTATTTGCTGTAAATTCGTATTATCTAAATGGCTAATGCACAGAAGTTGCTCGTTAGGAAGTTTCGCCACCACTTTCAACTCCATTGTCATGATTCTGTGCCCTCTCCACATGGGATTAAAGCTGGGTTCGTAATTTACACGAAACAAGTTAGCACTAAATAAGAAAACTCCAGGTAAAGAAAAAACTGTTCGTATTCCTAAAAATACTGACACTGTTAGAGTTGCTTTAGTGAGTAGCTCGACGCGTTCAGCCCGGAGACATACTCTGGCACTTATATGAGCCGGTCTAGTGTATGACGTATACTGAAAAAAAAGTTTAGCCCTTACACATTCTGCAGTCATTTCTATGACAGAATTGGGAATCATGTCATACCCAGAAATGGAGACAATACCTGGCCTGCACGATCTCCCGATTTAAGTGCATGTGATTTCTGTTTATGGGGTATCTAAAAAGTACAACATTGAACAACATACTGAAGGCAGCAATTCGTGAAGAAATTTCAAACATCACAGTCGAAATATTGCAAAGTGTAACGAGAAACTTCAAAGTGCGATTAGAAGAATGTATTCACGTTATTGCAGGACATTCGAAGAAGTAGTTTACATATACATGGCATACTATATTCTACATTTTCATATGATGAAAGTTAATTTAATATAACATCTAAATTTTAATTTCGTTATTTCAAAATTTAAAAATTTCCGTTTCTTTGGCCCATCCTGTATAAACAAAAAATACACAAATGAAAAATACCGATAAATAACAATACAAATATCGTAAAATAATGACACGTAAGTAAAAATTTAGATATGACAATGTTTAACAATTTTTAGGACCGAATTAACAGTGCTCGTGTTTGTCGTAGTTCAGAAATGATTTTAATAGAAGAAACGTAGAAGTAAACTAAAAACTGAAATAAAAAAAAGATCCAATGAAATCACAGAAAACTATTTAAATTTATTTTATTGAATTAATGTTTAATATACTCATATGTGCCAAGTTCTGTTTAACACAGGCATGCCAAACTCAGTTGAAGGGGAAAGTATGACGTCAACCATACTCCAAATATGTAGACACGATTGATGTCCATGAATCGCTCTGAATCTCAAAGTTGCTTCAGTGGCTGATAGTACATAAACTCATGTTGTAAAAATAATCACCAGTCAAAACATAAATTAGGATAAGATTGATAGGTCCACACACAAACTATTGAACTTTCATCTATTTAGTGATTTATCGCAGATACCTTTTGTTTTCCACTGAGTATCAATATTCGGCTGGATTGTATTAGTACATAGACACAGAGCAAAAACCCGATGGAAATCATTTAACCTAGAGTGTGCAGCTGATTTACACTGATTCATGAAGAAAACACTTCACAACAATACGTCGATTCAGACATTGAAATTATACGACCTGCAACATTTTTCATATCAAAATACTTTCTAATGCCAATAACTAGTATATAAACCTCGACCACTTTTCCCCTAATGTTTTCATGAAACTGCTGGAAATAAATCATTTAACCATTTTGTCATTTATTGAATAAAAGAGTCCCAAATAAAAACTAAATTGCATAAAATAAGAAAGACAACAATTTTACAAAATTACGTACCTGTAAATTTGTTTTCCCTCCTAATCTTTTACCATGGGTTGCATTGAAATGACTTCTTATATTAGTTATATATTGAACGGAATATAGTAGACAATTAGTTTTATTATCTCCTTGAACAACAAAATAACCATATACTTTATATTCATATATGAGGACCGCGGCGTCTTCATTGAATAATCAATGACAATGCATAATTCAGATGGAAAGAGCGTTCAGCGCGCGAAGCTGAGAGGTCCTGGGTTCCGATACCGGAACGAAATTCTTTTCCAATAATAGATAAAATAACCATATTCCTATTCGTTACTGAAGCTGTATCTTGGTACTGTAGACAGTGCCATTTTCAAATATTCTATAAATTGCTCACCATTGAATATTTACGTTCTGCAGGCAACGACTGTCTAAACCAGGCTTGCACAAATGCGGTCGCTCCTTCGGAGCGGGAGAGCTGTCTACCAGCTAGCTGGAAAGGTACGACGGAATGACGTATATCTGCTATAGGTAGAGGATAGTCCACGCAGCTATCTTGTGTAGTGTGTATTATCAGTAGCTATTTCACTTTGCCTATCTATGGCTACATAATGGAGGAATATAAAAGACGGAAAAGTGATCATAAGGCAAATTATTTCAATATTCCATGGGAAAATGCTTATTTTTTCACAGAAGCTGGAGTCGATACTTATCTGCCACAAAAGTTTGAAAGAAAGAGGAAAACATTATATAATGCGTCATTACTAGTCCACACATAGAGATACGATGATTTTGTTGAAGATCCCAGTAAAAACGTTCAGGAGTTGAAAATTGCATTATTACGTGGGGTAGGGTACGTTAGAATTTATTAATCTTCAAAAATTTAAATATCTCTCTTCAGCGAAAAGGCCAGCTCATTGTTGATGTGTTGAATAAATTACGGGATTTCAGTCGTAAACTTTAACTTTTCGTAAGTCAGTTTCGGGAAGATAATATGGTTCACTTTCGAACGATAGAAACTGTTCATGATGAAGCGATGTTAAACGATTATGTGCAAATATTAATTGAAATTCAAAATGAATTTAATTCTAGGTTCCAAGATCTTATCTTAATTTGAAGGAAGTTTAAAGTTATCATAATAAATTCCTTCAACACCAGTTGAAACAGTTTCAAACGATTTACAGCTTGAACTTATTGATTTTCAATGTGACCTATGGGTTAAAGAACGTTTAAATAATACTACTAGTCTGGTTGACTTTTACAAGACTAAACTTTACAAATAATATCCACGACTACACAGGCTGGCTGTGAAAATGATTGCTATGTTTGGCCCAACATTTATATTTGTGAGCAACTGTTTTCTACAATCGACTTTAATAAAGGCAGGCATCAACATCTGTAACTGATGTTTCATTACGATCAGTACTGTTCCTTTCAGCTGCCAACAGCATAAAACTCCGTTTTGATGTTCTGATAAATAGAAATATAACAAAATGGTATTGTATATTTAAGTAGCTATATCATTTCAATTATTTTTTTAAATAAATACTTCTTTATTAATTAATAATAGTCCAAGATAGTTTTGTAAACACTGAACGGGAATTCATTTCATGAACACTCTTATTGGTACTTTCTTCTGTATATATTTTGTACGAGATCATCCCTTCTTCCAGTCCACCCTTATACAGAGCGCAGCCAATATCTGCATTCCGCTCATAAGCTGTGAGCCGGCTCGGAGAGCGCAAACCTTGTGCAGGCCTGATCTAAACAGAAAGAAAACAGAGTCGAGGACAGGAGGTGGAGGAAATAGGGATGGTAATGTTTGCGCTTTAGAGAGCTCATGTTTGGCATCCCTGGTTTAACAGATATTACATTTTGAAACCCTATAATGACTTTTGGGACAAAGTGTACTCGTATTTTAGCTGGAACGTTGTATTATATCAAGGAAGAATAAAGCCAATTGTATGTTATGTTCACTTTACATAATGAAATCCAACAATAATAGCAGTATTATACATTTTAAATAATGAGCCCCTAATAACTGCAGGGTTTGGAACAGATGAACAGTAACTTACTTCGTAATACTCGAAAGCAATATTAGTAATAGCATTTCTGTTTATGACTGAATCAAACAGGTTCATATAAGGACTTTAGTATTTGTGGAAGGCTAATTTAAATAACCTTAAACTAAGTTGAAATTTTGCACGCGCAGAAGGAACGAAGAGCATATTAACAAAGTTATATTTGTAAACCACTAACTTCAAAGGCTATGAGTTACTCGATCTCACAGTTCGTTCGTTACGAGTTAGACCGGTCTATTATGTAGATGTTTCGAGTCAGTTTCTCTGTGTCAAAGGCTCTGAAGTTGGAAAAGCACGTGTTCCAATATGTACAGGGAATTCTACTTTGCGGTCTGGGCTCGGGTTTCACGTTCTGTATAGTAGCGAGATGATTGTCATTTGTCATTATATCTGAGCTGTGGACAACATAAGGACATTACAAATATTTGAGAAACAGAACAATGTATGTACGCATGTATTAAAATCCATTACAACACGAGGAAAAAAAATAATTTTTACGAAAAGCGTAAAACGTACAGAGTCATCATTTTATTTTTACTAACATTTTTAATATTAACCTTGCTATACCCTTAGAGAACCGGAAACACAGTTTGCTACCCCCTTCCACGACTGGAGTTCGATGATACTGGCGTAAAACACAAACAATCACTTTACTAGGTATAGGAGGGAAGAAAAGTAGTTCATCCATTTACGTAAACTAGGAAATATCGCGATTTTGAGTTCGATAATTTTCATTAGGTTGTTGTTTAATCAAAATACAGTACTGTATTAAGAATAAGTGTTTTTACTCACGAACTGAGTTATCCATGCGAACGTATTCATTATGCAGTGTATATACTACTGTTTACATAACATTAGCTTACACTATAGAGAATGAAGTTAAATTGAAAAATAATCATAATATGGATATTTAAACACATTATTATTAATAGTGGCCGTTCACTTCGATACAGGCATATTATCACACTATAGACTATTGCATCTAATTCCAATTACCAGTTTCGTCCTTCGTACTAGTAACTCATGTTGAAATAATTCTGTACCTATTCT